>NW_027331345.1:67027-178796 GCF_022965805.1 Primulina eburnea
AAAACCAACAATTTTGTCAAGTTTCCATAAAGTATTCCAAAGTAACTCAAGAATTAACATCGCACCAGAAACAATAGTCCTAGGCATGCCATGCAACCTAACGACTTCTCTAAAGAACAAATCCGCAATGTTTGAAGCATCATCGGTTTTATGACAGCTATAAAATGTGCCATCTTAGAGAATCATCCACAAACAACAAAAATAGAATCCTCCCTTCTTAGTCCTAGGCAACCCCAAAATAAAGTCCATAGAAATGTCAATCCAAGTTCTTTTTAAGAATAGCACGCAAAAGTGTTCCCAAAGTTCTATTGACAACTTCAGTTTGTCCATCCGTTTGAGGATGACAAGTAGTAGAAAACAACAATTTTGTGCCAAGTTTAGCCCATAAAGTCTTCCAAAAGTAACTCAAGAATTTAACATCGCGACCAGAAACAATAGTCCTAGGCATGCCATGCAACCTAACGACTTCTCTAAAGAACAAATCCGCAATGTTTGAAGCATCATCGGTTTTATGACAAGCTATAAAATGTGCCATCTTAGAGAATCTATCCACAACAACAAAAATAGAATCCCTACCCTTCTTAGTCCTAGGCAACCCCAAAATAAAGTCCATAGAAATGTCAATCCAAGTTCTTTTTAAGAATAGCACGCAAAAGTGTTCCCAAAGTTCTATTGACAACTTCAGTTTGTCCATCCGTTTGAGGATGACAAGTAGTAGAAAACAACAATTTTGTGCCAAGTTTAGCCCATAAAGTCTTCCAAAAGTAACTCAAGAATTTAACATCGCGACCAGAAACAATAGTCCTAGGCATGCCATGCAACCTAACGACTTCTCTAAAGAACAAATCCGCAATGTTTGAAGCATCATCGGTTTTATGACAAGCTATAAAATGTGCCATCTTAGAGAATCTATCCACAACAACAAAAATAGAATCCTACCCTTCTTAGTCCTAGGCAACCCCAAAATAAAGTCCACTAGAAATGTCAATCCAAGTTCTTTTTAAGAATAGCACGCAAAAGTGTTCCCAAAGTTCTATTGACAACTTCAGTTTGTCCATCCGTTTGAGGATGACAAGTAGTAGAAAACAACAATTTTGTGCCAAGTTTAGCCCATAAAGTCTTCCAAAAGTAACTCAAGAATTTAACATCGCGACCAAAAACAATAGTCCTAGGCATGCCATGCAACCTAACGACTTCTCTAAAGAACAAATCCGCAATGTTTGAAGCATCATCGGTTTTATGACAAGCTATAAAATGTGCCATCTTAGAGAATCTATCCACAACAACAAAAATAGAATCCCTACCCTTCTTAGTCCTAGGCAACCCCAAAATAAAGTCCATAGAAATGTCAATCCAAGTTCTTTTTAAGAATAGCACGCAAAAGTGTTCCCAAAGTTCTATTGACAACTTCAGTTTGTCCATCCGTTTGAGGATGACAAGTAGTAGAAAACAACAATTTTGTGCCAAGTTTAGCCCATAAAGTATTCCAAAAGTAACTCAAGAATTTAACATCGCGACCAGAAACAATAGTCCTAGGCATGCCATGCAACCTAACGACTTCTCTAAAGAACAAATCCGCAATGTTTGAAGCATCATCGGTTTTATGACAAGCTATAAAATGTGCCATCTTAGAGAATCTATCCACAACAACAAAAAAAGAATCCCTACCCTTCTTAGTCCTAGGCAACCCAAAATAAAGTCCATAGAAATGTCAATCCAAGTTCTTTTTAAGAATAGCACGCAAAAGTGTTCCCAAAGTTCTATTGACAACTTCAGTTTGTCCATCCGTTTGAGGATGACAAGTAGTAGAAAACAACAATTTTGTGCCAAGTTTAGCCCATAAAGTCTTCCAAAAGTAACTCAAGAATTTAACATCGCGACCAGAAAACAATAGTCCTAGGCATGCCATGCAACCTAACGACTTCTCTAAAGAACAAATCCGCAATGTTTGAAGCATCATCGGTTTTATGACAAGCTATAAAATGTGCCATCTTAGAGAATCTATCCACAACAACAAAAATAGAATCCCTACCCTTCTTAGTCCTAGGCAACCCCAAAATAAAGTCCATAGAAATGTCAATCCAAGTTCTTTTTAAGAATAGCACGCAAAAGTGTTCCCAAAGTTCTATTGACAACTTCAGTCTGTCCATCCGTTTGAGGATGACAAGTAGTAGAAAACAACAATTTTGTGCCAAGTTTAGCCCATAAAGTCTTCCAAAAGTAACTCAAGAATTTAACATCGCGACCAGAAACAATAGTCCTAGGCATGCCATGCAACCTAACGACTTCTCTAAAGAACAAATCCGCAATGTTTGAAGCATCATCGGTTTTATGACAAGCTATAAAATGTGCCATCTTAGAGAATCTATCCACAACAACAAAAATAGAATCCCTCCCTTCTTAGTCCTAGGCAACCCCAAAATAAAGTCCATAGAAATGTCAATCCAAGTTCTTTTTAAGAATAGCACGCAAAAGTGTTCCCAAAGTTCTATTGACAACTTCAGTTTGTCCATCCGTTTGAGGATGACAAGTAGTAGAAAACAACAATTTTGTGCCAAGTTTAGCCCATAAAGTCTTCCAAAAGTAACTCAAGAATTTAACATCGCGACCAGAAACAATAGTCCTAGGCATGCCATGCAACCTAACGACTTCTCTAAAGAACAAATCCGCAATGTTTGAAGCATCATCGGTTTTATGACAAGCTATAAAATGTGCCATCTTAGAGAATCTATCCACAACAACAAAAATAGAATCCTCTCCTTCTTAGTCCTAGGCAACCCCAAAATAAAGTCCATAGAAATGTCAATCCAAGTTCTTTTTAAGAATAGCACGCAAAAGTGTTCCCAAAGTTCTATTGACAACTTCAGTTTGTCCATCCGTTTGAGGATGACAAGTAGTAGAAAACAACAATTTTGTGCCAAGTTTAGCCCATAAAGTCTTCCAAAAGTAACTCAAGAATTTAACATCGCGACCAGAAACAATAGTCCTAGGCATGCCATGCAACCTAACGACTTCTCTAAAGAACAAATCCGCAATGTTTGAAGCATCATCGGTTTTATGACAAGCTATAAAATGTGCCATCTTAGAGAATCTATCCACAACAACAAAAATAGAATCCCTACCCTTCTTAGTCCTAGGCAACCCCAAAATAAAGTCCATAGAAATGTCAATCCAAGTTCTTTTTAAGAATAGCACGCAAAAGTGTTCCCAAAGTTCTATTGACAACTTCAGTTTGTCCATCCGTTTGAGGATGACAAGTAGTAGAAAACAACAATTTTGTGCCAAGTTTAGCCCATAAAGTCTTCTAAAAGTAACTCAAGAATTTAACATCGCGACCAGAAACAATAGTCCTAGGCATGCCATGCAACCTAACGACTTCTCTAAAGAACAAATCCGCAATGTTTGAAGCATCATCGGTTTTATGACAAGCTATAAAATGTGCCATCTTAGAGAATCTATCCACAACAACAAAAATAGAATCCCTACCCTTCTTAGTCCTAGGCAACCCCAAATAAAGTCCATAGAAATGTCAATCCAAGTTCTTTTTAAGAATAGCACGCAAAAGTGTTCCCAAAGTTCTATTGACAACTTCAGTTTGTCCATCCGTTTGAGGATGACAAGTAGTAGAAAACAACAATTTTGTGCCAAGTTTAGCCCATAAAGTCTTCCAAAAGTAACTCAAGAATTTAACATCGCGACCAGAAACAATAGTCCTAGGCATGCCATGCAACCTAACGACTTCTCTAAAGAACAAATCCGCAATGTTTGAAGCATCATCGGTTTTATGACAAGCTATAAAATGTGCCATCTTAGAGAATCTATCCACAACAACAAAAATAGAATCCCTACCCTTCTTAGTCCTAGGCAACCCCAAAATAAAGTCCATAGAAATGTCAATCCAAGTTCTTTTTAAGAATAGCACGCAAAAGTGTTCCCAAAGTTCTATTGACAACTTCAGTTTGTCCATCCGTTTGAGGATGACAAGTAGTAGAAAACAACAATTTTGTGCCAAGTTTAGCCCATAAAGTCTTCCAAAAGTAACTCAAGAATTTAACATCGCGACCAGAAACAATAGTCCTAGGCATGCCATGCAACCTAACGACTTCTCTAAAGAACAAATCCGCAATGTTTGAAGCATCATCGGTTTTATGACAAGCTATAAAATGTGCCATCTTAGAGAATCTATCCACAACAACAAAAATAGAATCCCTACCCTTCTTAGTCCTAGGCAACCCCAAAATAAAGTCCATAGAAATGTCAATCCAAGTTCTTTTTAAGAATAGCACGCAAAAGTGTTCCCAAAGTTCTATTGACAACTTCAGTTTGTCCATCCGTTTGAGGATGACAAGTAGTAGAAAACAACAATTTTGTGCCAAGTTTAGCCCATAAAGTCTTCCAAAAGTAACTCAAGAATTTAACATCGCGACCAGAAACAATAGTCCTAGGCATGCCATGCAACCTAACGACTTCTCTAAAGAACAAATCCGCAATGTTTGAAGCATCATCGGTTTTATGACAAGCTATAAAATGTGCCATCTTAGAGAATCTATCCACAACAACAAAAATAGAATCCCTACCCTTCTTAGTCCTAGGCAACCCCAAAATAAAGTCCATAGAAATGTCAATCCAAGTTCTTTTTAAGAATAGCACGCAAAAGTGTTCCCAAAGTTCTATTGACAACTTCAGTTTGTCCATCCGTTTGAGGATGACAAGTAGTAGAAAACAACAATTTTGTGCCAAGTTTAGCCCATAAAGTCTTCCAAAAGTAACTCAAGAATTTAACATCGCGACCAGAAACAATAGTCCTAGGCATGCCATGCAACCTAACGACTTCTCTAAAGAACAAATCCGCAATGTTTGAAGCATCATCGGTTTTATGACAAGCTATAAAATGTGCCATCTTAGAGAATCTATCCACAACAACAAAAATAGAATCCCTACCCTTCTTAGTCCTAGGCAACCCCAAAATAAAGTCCATAGAAATGTCAATCCAAGTTCTTTTTAAGAATAGCACGCAAAAGTGTTCCCAAAGTTCTATTGACAACTTCAGTTTGTCCATCCGTTTGAGGATGACAAGTAGTAGAAAACAACAATTTTGTGCCAAGTTTAGCCCATAAAGTCTTCCAAAAGTAACTCAAGAATTTAACATCGCGACCAGAAACAATAGTCCTAGGCATGCCATGCAACCTAACGACTTCTCTAAAGAACAAATCCGCAATGTTTGAAGCATCATCGGTTTTATGACAAGCTATAAAATGTGCCATCTTAGAGAATCTATCCACAACAACAAAAATAGAATCCCTACCCTTCTTAGTCCTAGGCAACCCCAAAATAAAGTCCATAGAAATGTCAATCCAAGTTCTTTTTAAGAATAGCACGCAAAAGTGTTCCCAAAGTTCTATTGACAACTTCAGTTTGTCCATCCGTTTGAGGATGACAAGTAGTAGAAAACAACAATTTTGTGCCAAGTTTAGCCCATAAAGTCTTCCAAAAGTAACTCAAGAATTTAACATCGCGACCAAAAACAATAGTCCTAGGCATGCCATGCAACCTAACGACTTCTCTAAAGAACAAATCCGCAATGTTTGAAGCATCATCGGTTTTATGACAAGCTATAAAACGTGCCATCTTAGAGAATCTATCCACAACAACAAAAATAGAATCCCTACCCTTCTTAGTCCTAGGCAACCCCAAAATAAAGTCCATAGAAATGTCAATCCAAGTTCTTTTTAAGAATAGCACGCAAAAGTGTTCCCAAAGTTCTATTGACAACTTCAGTTTGTCCATCCGTTTGAGGATGACAAGTAGTAGAAAACAACAATTTTGTGCCAAGTTTAGCCCATAAAGTCTTCCAAAAGTAACTCAAGAATTTAACATCGCGACCAGAAACAATAGTCCTAGGCATGCCATGCAACCTAACGACTTCTCTAAAGAACAAATCCGCAATGTTTGAAGCATCATCGGTTTTATGACAAGCTATAAAATGTGCCATCTTAGAGAATCTATCCACAACAACAAAAAAAGAATCCCTACCCTTCTTAGTCCTAGGCAACCCCAAAATAAATTCCACTAGAAATGTCAATCCAAGTTCTTTTTAAGAATAGCACGCAAAAGTGTTCCCAAAGTTCTATTGACAACTTCAGTTTGTCCATCCGTTTGAGGATGACAAGTAGTAGAAAACAACAATTTTGTGCCAAGTTTAGCCCATAAAGTCTTCCAAAAGTAACTCAAGAATTTAACATCGCGACCAGAAACAATAGTCCTAGGCATGCCATGCAACCTAACGACTTCTCTAAAGAACAAATCCGCAATGTTTGAAGCATCATCGGTTTTATGACAAGCTATAAAATGTGCCATCTTAGAGAATCTATCCACAACAACAAAAATAGAATCCCTACCTTCTTAGTCCTAGGCAACCCCAAAATAAAGTCCATAGAAATGTCAATCCAAGTTCTTTTTAAGAATAGCACGCAAAGTGTTCCCAAAGTTCTATTGACAACTTCAGTTTGTCCATCCGTTTGAGGATGACAAGTAGTAGAAAACAACAATTTTGTGCCAAGTTTAGCCCATAAAGTCTTCCAAAAGTAACTCAAGAATTTAACATCGCGACCAGAAACAATAGTCCTAGGCATGCCATGCAACCTAACGACTTCTCTAAAGAACAAATCCGCAATGTTTGAAGCATCATCGGTTTTATGACAAGCTATAAAATGTGCCATCTTAGAGAATCTATCCACAACAACAAAAATAGAATCCCTACCCTTCTTAGTCCTAGGCAACCCCAAAATAAAGTCCATAGAAATGTCAATCCAAGTTCTTTTTAAGAATAGCACGCAAAAGTGTTCCCAAAGTTCTATTGACAACTTCAGTTTGTCCATCCGTTTGAGGATGACAAGTAGTAGAAAACAACAATTTTGTGCCAAGTTTAGCCCATAAAGTCTTCCAAAAGTAACTCAAGAATTTAACATCGCGACCAGAAACAATAGTCCTAGGCATGCCATGCAACCTAACGACTTCTCTAAAGAACAAATCCGCAATGTTTGAAGCATCATCGGTTTTATGACAAGCTATAAAATGTGCCATCTTAGAGAATCTATCCACAACAACAAAAATAGAATCCCTCCCTTCTTAGTCCTAGGCATCCCCAAAATAAAGTCCATAGAAATGTCAATCCAAGTTCTTTTTAAGAATAGCACGCAGAAGTGTTCCCAAAGTTCTATTGACAACTTCAGTTTGTCCATCCGTTTGGGGATGACAAGTAGTAGAAAACAACAATTTTGTGCCAGTTTATCCCATAAAGTCTTCCAAAAGTAACTCAAGAATTTAACATCGCGAACAGAAACAATAGTCTTAGGCATGACATGCAACCTAACGACTTCTCTAAAGAACAAATCCGCAATGTTTGAAGCATCATCGGTTTTATGACAAGCTGTAAAATGTGCCGTCTTAGAGAATCTATCCACAACAACAAAAATAGAATCCTTCTCCTTCTTAGTCCTAGGCAACCCCAAAATAAAGTCCATATAAATGTCAATCCAAGTTCTTTTTAAGAATAACACGCAAAAGTGTTCCCAAAGTTCTATTGACAACTTCAGTTTGTCCATCCGTTTGAGGATGACAAGTAGTAGAAAACAACAATTTTGTGCCAAGTTTAGCCCATAAAGTCTTCTAAAAGTAACTCAAGAATTTAACATCGCGACCAGAAACAATAGTCCTAGGCATGCCATGCAACCTAACGACTTCTCTAAAGAACAAATCCGCAATGTTTGAAGCATCATCGGTTTTATGACAAGCTATAAAATGTGCCATCTTAGAGAATCTATCCACAACAACAAAATAGAATCCCTCCCTTCTTAGTCCTAGGCAACCCCAAAATAAAGTCCATAGAAATGTCAATCCAAGTTCTTTTTAAGAATAGCACGCAAAGTGTTCCCAAAGTTCTATTGACAACTTCAGTTTGTCCATCCGTTTGAGGATGACAAGTAGTAGAAACAACAATTTTGTGCCAAGTTTATCCCATAAAGTCTTCCAAAAGTAACTCAAGAATTTAACATCGCGAACCAGAAACAATAGTCCTAGGCATGCCATGCAACCTAACGACTTCTCTAAAGAACAAATCCGCAATGTTTGAAGCATCATCGGTTTTATGACAAGCTATAAAATGTGCCATCTTAGAGAATCTATCCACAACAACAAAAAAGAATCCCTACCCTTCTTAGTCCTAGGCAACCCCAAAATAAAGTCCATAGAAATGTCAATCCAAGTTCTTTTTAAGAATAGCACGCAAAAGTGTTCCCAAAGTTCTATTGACAACTTCAGTTTGTCCATCCGTTTGAGGATGACAAGTAGTAGAAAACAACAATTTTGTGCCAAGTTTAGCCCATAAAGTCTTCTAAAAGTAACTCAAGAATTTAACATCGCGACCAGAAACAATAGTCCTAGGCATGCCATGCAACCTAACGACTTCTCTAAAGAACAAATCCGCAATGTTTGAAGCATCATCGGTTTTATGACAAGCTATAAAATGTGCCATCTTAGAGAATCTATCCACAACAACAAAAATAGAATCCCTACCCTTCTTAGTCCTAGGCAACCCCAAAATAAAGTCCATAGAAATGTCAATCCAAGTTCTTTTTAAGAATAGCACGCAAAAGTGTTCCCAAAGTTCTATTGACAACTTCAGTTTGTCCATCCGTTTGAGGATGACAAGTAGTAGAAAACAACAATTTTGTGCCAAGTTTAGCCCATAAAGTCTTCCAAAAGTAACTCAAGAATTTAACATCGCGACCAGAAACAATAGTCCTAGGCATGCCATGCAACCTAACGACTTCTCTAAAGAACAAATCCGCAATGTTTGAAGCATCATCGGTTTTATGACAAGCTATAAAATGTGCCATCTTAGAGAATCTATCCACAACAACAAAAATAGAATCCCTACCCTTCTTAGTCCTAGGCAACCCCAAAATAAAGTCCATAGAAATGTCAATCCAAGTTCTTTTTAAGAATAGCACGCAAAAGTGTTCCCAAAGTTCTATTGACAACTTCAGTTTGTCCATCCGTTTGAGGATGACAAGTAGTAGAAAACAACAATTTTGTGCCAAGTTTAGCCCATAAAGTCTTCCAAAAGTAACTCAAGAATTTAACATCGCGACCAGAAACAATAGTCCTAGGCATGCCATGCAACCTAACGACTTCTCTAAAGAACAAATCCGCAATGTTTGAAGCATCATCGGTTTTATGACAAGCTATAAAATGTGCCATCTTAGAGAATCTATCCACAACAACAAAAATAGAATCCCTCCCTTCTTAGTCCTAGGCAATCCCCAAAATAAAGTCCATAGAAATGTCAATCCAAGTTCTTTTTAAGAATAGCACGCAGAAGTGTTCCCAAAGTTCTATTGACAACTTCAGTTTGTCCATCCATTTGAGGATGACAAGTAGTAGAAAACAACAATTTTGTGCCAAGTTTAGCCCATAAAGTCTTCCAAAAGTAACTCAAGAATTTAACATCGCGAACAGAAACAATAGTCCTAGGCATGACATGCAACCTAACGACTTCTCTAAAGAACAAATCCGCAATGTTTGAAGCATCATCGGTTTTATGACAAGCTATAAAATGTGCCATCTTAGAGAATCTATCCACAACAACAAAAATAGAATCCCTACCCTTCTTAGTCCTAGGCAACCCCAAAATAAAGTCCATAGAAATGTCAATCCAAGTTCTTTTAAGAATAGCACGCAAAAGTGTTCCCAAAGTTCTATTGACAACTTCAGTTTGTCCATCCGTTTGAGGATGACAAGTAGTAGAAAACAACAATTTTGTGCCAAGTTTAGCCCATAAAGTCTTCCAAAAGTAACTCAAGAATTTAACATCGCGACCAGAAACAATAGTCCTAGGCATGCCATGCAACCTAACGACTTCTCTAAAGAACAAATCCGCAATGTTTGAAGCATCATCGGTTTTATGACAAGCTATAAAATGTGCCATCTTAGAGAATCTATCCACAACAACAAAAATAGAATCCCTCCCCTTCTTAGTCCTAGGCAACCCCAAAATAAAGTCCATAGAAATGTCAATCCAAGTTCTTTTTAAGAATAGCACGCAAAAGTGTTCCCAAAGTTCTATTGACAACTTCAGTTTGTCCATCCGTTTGAGGATGACAAGTAGTAGAAAACAACAATTTTGTGCCAAGTTTAGCCCATAAAGTCTTCCAAAAGTAACTCAAGAATTTAACATCGCGACCAGAAACAATAGTCCTAGGCATGCCATGCAACCTAACGACTTCTCTAAAGAACAAATCCGCAATGTTTGAAGCATCATCGGTTTTATGACAAGCTATAAAATGTGCCATCTTAGAGAATCTATCCACAACAACAAAAATAGAATCCCTACCCTTCTTAGTCCTAGGCAACCCCAAAATAAAGTCCATAGAAATGTCAATCCAAGTTCTTTTTAAGAATAGCACGCAAAAGTGTTCCCAAAGTTCTATTGACAACTTCAGTTTGTCCATCCGTTTGAGGATGACAAGTAGTAGAAAACAACAATTTTGTGCCAAGTTTAGCCCATAAAGTCTTCCAAAAGTAACTCAAGAATTTAACATCGCGACCAGAAACAATAGTCCTAGGCATGCCATGCAACCTAACGACTTCTCTAAAGAACAAATCCGCAATGTTTGAAGCATCATCGGTTTTATGACAAGCTATAAAATGTGCCATCTTAGAGAATCTATCCACAACAACAAAAAAAGAATCCCTACCCTTCTTAGTCGTAGGCAACCCCAAAATAAAATCCATAGAAATGTCAATCCAAGTTCTTTTTAAGAATAGCACGCAAAAGTGTTCCCAAAGTTCTATTGACAACTTCAGTTTGTCCATCCGTTTGAGGATGACAAGTAGTAGAAAACAACAATTTTGTGCCAAGTTTAGCCCATAAAGTCTTCCAAAAGTAACTCAAGAATTTAACATCGCGACCAAAAACAATAGTCCTAGGCATGCCATGCAACCTAACGACTTCTCTAAAGAACAAATCCGCAATGTTTGAAGCATCATCGGTTTTATGACAAGCTATAAAACGTGCCATCTTAGAGAATCTATCCACAACAACAAAAATAGAATCCCTACCTTTCTTAGTCCTAGGCAACCCCAAAATAAAGTCCATAGAAATGTCAATTCCAAGTTCTTTTAAAAATAGCACGCAAAAGTGTTCCCAAAGTTCTATTGACAACTTCAGTCTGTCCATCCGTTTGAGGATGAAAAGTAGTAGAAAACAACAATTTTGTGCCAAGTTTGGCCCATAAAGTATTCCAAAAGTAACTCAAGAATTTAACATCGCGACCAGAAACAATAGTCCTAGGCATGCCATGCAACCTAACGACTTCTCTAAAGAACAAATCCGCAATGTTTGAAGCATCATTGGTTTTATGACAAGCTATAAAATGTGTCATCTTAGAGAATCTATCCACAAGCAACAAAAAAAGAATCCCTACCCTTCTTAGTCCTAGGCAACCCCAAAATAAATTCCACAGAAATGTCAATCCAAGTTCTTTTTAAGAATAGCACGCAAAAGTGTTCCCAAAGTTCTATTGACAACTTCAGTTTGTCCATCCGTTTGAGGATGACAAGTAGTAGAAAACAACAATTTTGTGCCAAGTTTAGCCCATAAAGTCTTCTAAAAGTAACTCAAGAATTTAACATCGCGACCAAAAACAATAGTCCTAGGCATGTCATGCAACCTAAAGACTTCTCTAAAGAACAAATCCGCAATGTTTGAAGCATCATCGGTTTTATGACAAGCTATAAAACGTGCCATCTTAGAGAATCTATCCACAACAACAAAAATAGAATCCCTACCTTTCTTAGTCCTAGGCAACCCCAAAATAAAGTCCATAGAAATGTCAATCCAAGTTCTTTTTAAAAATAGCACGCAAAAGTATTCCCAAAGTTCTATTGACAACTTCAGTCTGTCCATCCGTTTGAGGATGAAAAGTAGTAGAAAACAACAATTTTGTGCCAAGTTTGGCCCATAAAGTATTCCAAAAGTAACTCAAGAATTTAACATCGCGACCAGAAACAATAGTCCTAGGCATGCCATGCAACCTAACGACTTCTCTAAAGAACAAATCCGCAATGTTTGAAGCATCATTGGTCTTATGACAAGCTATAAAATGTGCCATCTTAGAGAATCTATCCACAACAACAAAAAAGAATCCCTACCCTTCTTAGTCATAGGCAACCCCAAAATAAATTCCATAGAAATGTCAATCCAAGTTCTTTTTAAGAATAGCACGCAAAAGTGTTCCCAAAGTTCTATTGACAACTTCAGTTTGTCCATCCGTTTGAGGATGACAAGTAGTAGAAACAACAATTTTGTGCCAAGTTTAACCCATAAAGTCTTCCAAAAGTAACTCAAGAATTTAACATCGCGACCAGAAACAATAGTCCTAGGCATGCCATGCAACCTAAAGACTTCTCTAAAGAACAAATCCGCAATGTTTGAAGCATCATCGGTTTTATGACAAGCTATAAAATGTGCCATCTTAGAGAATCTATCTACAACAACAAAAATAGAATCCCTCCCTTCTTAGTCCTAGGCATCCCCAAAATAAAGTCCATAGAAATGTCAATCCAAGTTCTTTTTAAGAATAGCACGCAGAAGTGTTCCCAAAGTTCTGTTGACAACTTCAGTTTGTCCATCCATTTGGGGATGACAAGTAGTAGAAAACAACAATTTTGTGCCAGGTTTATCCCATAAAGTCTTCCAAAAGTAACTCAAGAATTTAACATCGCGAACAGAAACAATAGTCTTAGGCATGACATGCAACCTAACGACTTCTCTAAAGAACAAATCCGCAATGTTTGAAGCATCATCGATTTTATGACAAGCTGTAAAATGTGCCGTCTTAGAGAATCTATCCACAACAACAAAAATAGAATCCTTCTCCTTCTTAGTCCTAGGCAACCCCAAAATAAAGTCCATATAAATGTCAATCCAAGTTCTTTTTAAGAATAACACGCAAAAGTGTTCCCAAAGTTCTATTGACAACTTCAGTTTGTCCATCCGTTTGAGGATGACAAGTAGTAGAAAACAACAATTTTGTGCCAAGTTTAGCCCATAAAGTCTTCTAAAGTAACTCAAGAATTTAACATCGCGACCAGAAACAATAGTCCTAGGCATGCCATGCAACCTAACGACTTCTCTAAAGAACAAATCCGCAATGTTTGAAGCATCATCGGTTTTATGACAAGCTATAAAATGTGCCATCTTAGAGAATTTATCCACAACAACAAAATAGAATCCCTCCCCTTCTTAGTCCTAGGCAACCCCAAATTAAATACCATAGAAATGTCAATCCAAGTTCTTTTTAAGAATAGCACGCAAAAGTGTTCCCAAAGTTCTATTGACAACTTCAGTTTGTCCATCCGTTTGATGATGACAAGTAGTAGAAACCAACAATTTTGTGCCAAGTTTAGCCCATAAAGTCTTCCAAAACTAACACAAGAATTTAACATCGCAACCAGAAACAATAGTCCTAGGCATGCCATGCAACCTAACGAATTCTCTAAAGAACAAATCCGCAATGTTTGAAGCATCATCGGTTTTATGACAAGCTATAAAATGTGCCATCTTAGAGAATCTATCCACAACAACAAAAATAGAATCCCTCCCCTTCTTAGTCCTAGGCAACCCCAAAATAAAGTCCGTAGAAATGTCAATCCAAGTTTTTTTTAAGAATAGCACGCAAAAGTGTTTCCAAAGTTCTATTGACAACTTCAGTTTGTCCATCCGTTTGAGGATGACAAGTAGTAGAAACCAACAATTTTGTGCCAAGTTTAGCCCATAAAGTCTTCCAAAAGTAACACAAGAATTTAACATCGCGACCAGAAACAAAAGTCCTAGGCATGCCATGCAACCTAACGACTTTTCTAAATAAATCCGCAATGTTTGAAGCATCATCGGTTTTATGACAAGCTATAAAATGTGCCATCTTAGAGAATCTATCCACAACAACAAAAATAGAATCCCTCCCCTTCTTAGTCCTAGGCAACCCCAAAATAAAGTCCATAGAAATGTCAATCCAAGTTCTTTTTAAGAATAGCACGCAAAAGTGTTCCCAAAGTTTTATTGACAACTTCAGTTTGTCCATCCGTTTGAGGATGACAAGTAGTAGAAAACCACAATTTTGTGCCAAGTTTAGCCCATAAAGTCTTCCAAAAGTAACTCAAGAATTTAACATCGCGACCAGAAACAATAGTCCTAGGCATGCCATGCAACCTAACGACTTCTCTAAACAACAAATCCGCAATGTTTGAAGCATCATTGGTTTTATGACAAGCTATAAAATGTGCCATCTTATAGAATCTATCCACAACAACAAAAAAAGAATCCCTACCCTTCTTAGTCCTAGGCAACCCAAAAATAAAGTCCATAGAAATGTCAATTCAAGTTCTTTTTAAGAATAGCACGCAAAAGTGTTCCCAAAGTTTTATTGACAACATCAGTTTGTCCATCCGTTTGAGGATGACAAGTGGTAGAAAACAACAATTTTGTGCCAAGTTTAGCCCATAAAGTCTTTCAAAAGTGTAAGGCCCGAGAAATTATCCGGTTAATTTGAAAAGATTTGGGCGATGATTATTATAATCTATTGTTGATAATTACTATGATTGTAAACAGAACGGATCAGATCGGGAGAGCCGGAAAAGAATTAACATTATGAGTGAAGAATAGGATTGGCGCACATGCGCGACATGTATCGGCGCACATGCGCGGAACATCCAGTAGCATTGGCGCACATGCGCGAGATAAGGCGCGCATATGCGCGACCCGTCCGGAATAATCGGCGCATATGCACGACATAAATGGCGCACATGCGCGGGGTTTGCAGAAGGATTGGTGCATATGCGCGGAATGATTGGCGCATATGCGCGAGAAGACAAAGCGCTAGTTTACATAACTGGCGCATATGCGCGAGACGTGTAATATGTGGGATGAGCCACTCGTCCTTGTGCATGTACGTGGATGTATATATATATATATACAAACGAATTCTTCCGTCCGTACGATTTTAAATCCGATTGCGGTACGGTGTTCCTATCGACGTAGGCTACAACTGGACGTAAGTTTTGCTACGTTTTGATATGTTTTGAAAATTTGGTATTGTCAGAATCTGATATGATTCATATATGATGTTCTTAGCATGTTAGACATCGTATAATCGAATCCGGATTGAGGAACAAATACCATATGAAATTGTTATGATTTTTACAGTTGAGTTAATTGAGAATTGATATCAGGATTGGAGTATTATCGAGTATGAGATGTTAGGATTGATATCTGACTGATGTGGTAGTGCTGGATATATTGAAATTACGAAGTTGTGTTGTTGAAACAGAATTTGATTGAATTTTGATTATATCCAGTATTGATTGGGTAGTGTATTGATATTGTACCCTCGATATCGTTATTACCAGATTGAGTATTGACAGGCTTGGGGTTCGAGACTGCGACAGAGTCAGAGTATCAGAAAGAAAGGTATAAATTAATGTTGAGTTGGGATTGCACAACTCGAGTGAGGTTTGACTCGAGTCTCCCTAAATCACATACTTTCATTTATTGCATTGACATTTGCAATTGATGAGACTTATAATTGTTGTTGTAATGCCCGAGATTTTAATTAGATTAATATGAGATTATGGATTATGACTTAATGTGGTGATAGCCGGGCCAGTCCGAGATTTTATTGGACCAAGAAGTAGGAAGAGCCAAGATGTGGGCCGAAAGTGTCTCGCCCGGGCGGAAGTTTATGTCCGCTCGAGCGAGACGGAATTCTACAAGAGGGCCGAAAGTGTCTCGCCCGGGCGGAAGTTTTTGTCCGCCCGAGCGAGACTGAATCGCGCAGAAGGGCCGAGAGTTGATCGCCCGGGCGGAAACTTATGTCCGCCCGAGCGAGAGGCGTGTGTTGTGAACATTGTGCCACGTTTCTCTCACATGCATGGAGTATATATATATATGTATATACGTGCAAATGAAGGAAAAAAAGAAAAAGGAACGAAAGCTTCGAAGGAAAATAGCTTTTGAATTTTAGAATTCGATTTGCGATCAATCCGTCCGTTAGATTTTAAATCCGACTTCGGTACCGTGTTCCTATCGACGTAGGCTACAACTGGACGTAAGTTTTACTACGTTTTGACATGCTTTGAAATTATGATATTGCCAGAATTGAATGGAACTCATATATGTTGTTCTCGACATATTAGACATCATAGAATCGAAGTCAGATTAAGAAACGGACTGATTATGGAATTGTTATGATTTTCGGAATAGTTTTGGAGTCAAGTGATATCAGAATTGAGTTGTTATTGAGTATGGGATATTAGAATTGATATCTGACTAATATGATATGGCTGGATATATATTGAGATTTCGCCGTTATGTTGTTGAAACAGAATTTGATTAAATTCTGATTATATCCAGTATTGGTTGGATGGTGTATTGATATTATACCCTCAATATCGTTATTGTCAGACTGAGTATTGACAGGCTTGGGGTTCGAGACTTCGACAGAGTCAGAGTATCAGAAAGAAAGGTATAAATTAATGTTGTGTTGGGATTGCACAACTCGAGTGTGGTTTGGCTCGAGTCTCCCTAAATCACATACTTAGTTTATTACATTGATATTTGTAATTGTTGAGATTGATGTTTTTAGTCTATTGATTCATAGCCACTGCATGTAAGGACTGCTGATTCGCTAGTCATTGATTGATTTGCTTAGATACTGACTGTATGTATTGATTTCTGAGTCGTGGAGTCATAGGCTGATTCGCCTAGTCACCGGCTGATTCGTCAGGTTATTGACTGATTCGTCTAAACTTAAGCTGATTCGCTTAATTACAGGCTGAGTTGTCTGATTATTGGCTGATTCGCCTATCTATAGACTGATTCGTCTAATCATTGACTGATTCGTCAATTCTGCGGCTGAGTCGCCCAGACATTGCTGATTCGCATAATTCTTGACTGATTCGTCACTTCTGAGGCTGATTCGCCCAGACACTGGATATATGTATTATATCGATGCCGTTTAGGAATTTATTCATTCCTATCGACTGAGATTCGGTATAATTACCATTATTCAGACATCGGGATCCCTAGGATAGAGTTGAGTCGAGTCTGAGACGACGCGTCAGTGGAGTCGAGTCTGAGACGACGCGTCGGTTGAGTTGAGTCTGATATGACATGTTGATTTATATTGTTTATGCCATTCATGATTATTGAATGTTTGATATTGATTTATGTATTCTGATTTGATACAGGTTAAGAATATTTCTTATATATGCTGTCGTATATGCTTTTATATGATTACCTGTTACATGGTTTATACTGGGATATTTATATCTCACCGGAGTTATCCGGCTGTTGTCTTGTTTTGTATGTGTGCATGACAACAGGTGGGGCAGGTTCAGGGTCAAGAAAAGAAAGAGGCTGGACTAGATAGCGTGGAGATCCGGGCTTCGAAACAACTTAGGATTCAGCACTGATATGTAGTTGAACCTAGTTGAATCCTTGTAGATAATACAGGATGTGTATGTTTATGTTTAATATGTAATTTGAATTTAATTACATTACGTTTCCGCTTTGTTTATTAAAAGAAAAATTTTTAGACCCTGTTTATAATTGATTAATTAGTCCCAATGATGATTAAGAACTTGATTAGCGTCCGGGTCCCCACAACAGGTGGTATCAGAGCAGTAGGTACTAGAACTGTAGATTTTTGAGACTGAGATAGAGGCTAGTGAGCGGGGTAGATTGAATTTTCTTTCCTTGCTTGTGAATGCTAGCATGCTTACTGCTTTATATAATACATGTTACTTGAATTATCTGACTTGATTTTGTAATATGTATTATTTGAAATGAATTTGAACCGATTCTCGATCAGCAGTAAGATGATCGGAGGAGAGACTGAATTGAAACAGGTGTGTTGGATTGGATTACTAATCCTTTTGAGTTTCAGATATGCCTCCTAGACGAATACCAGAACAGGGTAGTACATCAAATCCTCCCATGGATGTAACACCGACTCCAATGGAAACCTTGCTGAAGAGGTTTCAATCATTCAAACCACCCACTCTGAAAGGTACTGAGACATCAGTTGAGTGTGAGAGTTGGCTGAATGATATCGAAAAGCTGTTTGAATTGCTGGAGTATAGCGATGAGCGTCGAATTAAGTTGATTGGGAACCAGTTGCATGATGTTGCAAAGAGCTGGTGGAGTACGATGAAGAGGGCCTTGGAGCAACGAGGGCGACCAAATAACTTTGCTGATGCCATGAATAGAGCAAAGGGCGCTGAAGCAGGCCTGATAAGGCAGAGAGGAGCTGCATTTGTTTCTCAAGAGTGGAGACCACCGCAACCACCTCCCAGATTTGAGAGTGATAGTAGTGGTGGAAAGAAAGAATTTCTGAAGGCTAGAGGAAAGCAGTTTAAGAAGTCTGGCGGCAGTTCCTCTAGTTCTAGTGGTCCCCAACAGAGTTATACTGGAGCTTATTGCGGAAATTGTGGAGGGAGACATTCCACTGAACAATGCCAAGGAGTACTTGGTAGCTGCCACTTCTGCAAACAACAGGGACATTTTTCCAGAGTGTGTCCACAGAGGGGTTCCCAAAGATTCCAGGGAGTCGAATCATCTGGATCAGTAGCACAAGGGAGTAGACAATCAGCTGCTGTTCCTTCATTTCAGCCAGCACCATCTCAGTCACAGCAGAGGCCAGGAGGAAGCCAGACAGTTGGCCAGCCTCCTAGACAGCAGGCCAGAGTATTTGCTTTGACCGAGGAGCAGGCTCAGGAAGCACCAGATGACAATGTTGCAGGTAACTGATTTGTTTGATTATCCTGCATATGTATTGAGGGATACCGGTGCTTCACATATTTTATTTCTGGAAAATTGGCATTGATCCATGCATTATCTGTTGAATCCTTAGTTACTGTAGTATGTGTTCTGTTCCTTTGAGAAAAGATCTGGTATCAGTGAGTTCTGTTAGATCTGGTATACTACAGTAGGATAAGAATGAGATCGGGTTAGAATATATGGTAGCTAGTATTGTACCGATGATGTCTGAGTTTGGGACTGCATTACGGATATTGATATGCGGATCAAGTACAGAGCTACCCTAGATTAATTTTAGAAGAGGGTGAGAATTGAACCTGAGATGGCCAAGGGATGAATACTGTACGATAAGGATTCTAGATTGAGAACTCCTTGATAATTCGTACGAACTATGATTCGATTAGTACAGAAAGGAGCAGAATGACTCCTTATGTATTCAGTTGATTTACTGAAATTGAGTCTATCATTGGCTGATTTACCAATGATATGAAAGTTAGTAATGTTTTCCCCTGATAAGATTTCAGATCTGAGTTCAGTCAGAGAGATTGAGTTAACCGTGCGTAGTTGACCAAGGTAAATATCAGTGTCAGATATTTGCGGTTTTATGAGTTTAGCAGATCGGTACTAATGAGTGATATCTTGAATCCGACTGAATAATGTTGCTATTCTGAATTCGGGTTTGAATCAGATAGAAGACAGTGTTGGTGGAAACAAATGAAAGCTGATATTGCTGAATTTGTAACCAAATATCTAAAGTGCCAACAGATGAAGGCTGAGAAAAGGGAACCCGGAGGACTATTACAGAGTTTGACTATTCCTGTAAGGAAAGGAGATCACAATTCCATGAATTTTGTAATGAGATTACTGAGATCCTCCCGAGGTTGTGATGCGATTTGGGTTGTGATTGATCGATTGACCAATTCGCATGCCTTATTCAGTACAAGATGATGTACCGATATGACCAGATGACACAGATTGATGTCAGAGAGTGGTCAAAAAGATCAGAATGCCACAGTAGATTATGTCAGATTGTGATTTTGCTTGAGTTTGTATTCGTGATAGAGTATATCATGAACTTTCTCTTAGATGGTTTTACAGATTGACAGACCGTCTGAATGTATTAGCCAGATATTGGAAGATTTTTGTACAGCTTTAGTGCTGGATGTTAGCACTACTTGATATGACTTATTATCACTGTGTGACAATAACTATCAGCTTATCAGATGAGTAATGAGATAGTTATAGACAAGACAGTATACGGTGAATATTACAGATTTCTTTTGAAGAAAATTCGAAGGAAGATGAAGATAGTTCAGAATAGACCGATTTAAGAAACCAACGTCAGATGATGACGAGTGGTATTTGAAGCTGAAGACTGTAGATGTCTTTGATAACAGCAGATGGTACGGATATGTGATGAACTGTAGATTGGTTTATACGGACATTGTATAGCCAGTAATGCGAGATTGATTCCGTCAGACGGATTGGAGAAGTATTATGATATTATACTTAGTGAATTCTTATTCCAGACTGGAATCAGATATTTGAGTTTTGGTTTAAACTCTGTTATACATTTCTTCTGATATATCTGAATTGATTGTTTGGGAGTTCGGGGACGAACTCAGGTCTAAGAGGGGGAGAAATGTAATGCCCGAGATTTTAATTAGATTAATATGAGATTATGGATTATGACTTAATGTGGTGATAGCCGGGCCAGTCCGAGATTTTATTGGACCAAGAAGTAGGAAGAGCCAAGATGTGGGCCGAAAGTGTCTCGCCCGGGCGGAAGTTTATGTCCGCTCGAGCGAGACGGAATTCTACAAGAGGGCCGAAAGTGTCTCGCCCGGGCGGAAGTTTTTGTCCGCCCGAGCGAGACTGAATCGCGCAGAAGGGCCGAGAGTTGATCGCCCGGGCGGAAACTTATGTCCGCCCGAGCGAGAGGCGTGTGTTGTGAACATTGTGCCACGTTTCTCTCACATGCATGGAGTATATATATATATGTATATATGTGCAAATGAAGGAAAAAAAGAAAAAGGAACGAAAGCTTCGAAGGAAAATAGCTTTTGAATTTTAGAATTCGATTTGCGATCAATCCGTCCGTTAGATTTTAAATCCGACTTCGGTACCGTGTTCCTATCGACGTAGGCTACAACTGGACGTAAGTTTTACTACGTTTTGACATGCTTTGAAATTATGATATTGCCAGAATTGAATGGAACTCATATATGTTGTTCTCGACATATTAGACATCATAGAATCGAAGTCAGATTAAGAAACGGACTGATTATGGAATTGTTATGATTTTCGGAATAGTTTTGGAGTCAAGTGATATCAGAATTGAGTTGTTATTGAGTATGGGATATTAGAATTGATATCTGACTAATATGATATGGCTGGATATATATTGAGATTTCGCCGTTATGTTGTTGAAACAGAATTTGATTAAATTCTGATTATATCCAGTATTGGTTGGATGGTGTATTGATATTATACCCTCAATATCGTTATTGTCAGACTGAGTATTGACAGGCTTGGGGTTCGAGACTTCGACAGAGTCAGAGTATCAGAAAGAAAGGTATAAATTAATGTTGTGTTGGGATTGCACAACTCGAGTGTGGTTTGGCTCGAGTCTCCCTAAATCACATACTTAGTTTATTACATTGATATTTGTAATTGTTGAGATTGATGTTTTTAGTCTATTGATTCATAGCCACTGCATGTAAGGACTGCTGATTCGCTAGTCATTGATTGATTTGCTTAGATACTGACTGTATGTATTGATTTCTGAGTCGTGGAGTCATAGGCTGATTCGCCTAGTCACCGGCTGATTCGTCAGGTTATTGACTGATTCGTCTAAACTTAAGCTGATTCGCTTAATTACAGGCTGAGTTGTCTGATTATTGGCTGATTCGCCTATCTATAGACTGATTCGTCTAATCATTGACTGATTCGTCAATTCTGCGGCTGAGTCGCCCAGACATTGCTGATTCGCATAATTCTTGACTGATTCGTCACTTCTGAGGCTGATTCGCCCATACACTGGATATATGTATTATATCGATGCCGTTTAGGAATTGATTCATTCCTATCGACTGAGATTCGGTATAATTACCATTATTCAAACATCGGGATCCCTAGGATAGAGTTGAGTCGAGTCTGAGACGACGCGTCAGTGGAGTCGAGTCTGAGACGACGCGTCGGTTGAGTTGAGTCTGATATGACATGTTGATTTATATTGTTTATGCCATTCATGATTATTGAATGTTTGATATTGATTTATGTATTCTGATTTGATACAGGTTAAGAATATTTCTTATATATGCTGTCGTATATGCTTTTATATGATTACCTGTTACATGGTTTATACTGGGATATTTATATCTCACCGGAGTTATCCGGCTGTTGTCTTGTTTTGTATGTGTGCATGACAACAGGTGGGGCAGGTTCAGGGTCAAGAAAAGAAAGAGGCTGGACTAGATAGCGTGGAGATCCGGGCTTCGAAACAACTTAGGATTCAGCACTGATATGTAGTTGAACCTAGTTGAATCCTTGTAGATAATACAGGATGTGTATGTTTATGTTTAATATGTAATTTGAATTTAATTACATTACGTTTCCGCTTTGTTTATTAAAAGAAAAATTTTTAGACCCTGTTTATAATTGATTAATTAGTCCCAATGATGATTAAGAACTTGATTAGCGTCCGGGTCCCCACAGTTGTCTATTGATTTATAGCCACTGCATGTAATGACTGCTGATTCGCTAGTCATTGATTGATTTGCTTAGCTACTGATTGCATGTATTGATTACTGAGTCGTTGAGTCATAGGCTGATTCGCCTAGTCACTGGCTGATTCGTCTGGTTAATGACTGATTCGTCTAAAATTAAGCTGATTCGCTTAATTACAGGCTTAGTTGTCTGGTTGTTGGCTGATTCGCCTAATTACCGGCTGATTCGTCGGGTTATTGACTGAGTCGTCAATTCTGCGGCTGATTCGCCCAGACACTGATATATGAATTATATCGATGCCGTTTAGGGATTGATTCATTCCTATCGACTGAGATTCGATATAATTACCTATATCCAGACATCGGGATCCCTAGGTTAGAGTTGAGTCGAGTCTGAGACGACGTGTCAGTTGAGTCGAGTCTGAGATAACGCGTCGGTTGAGTTGAGTCTGATACGACATGTGGATTTACATTGTTATATCATTCATGATTATTAAATGTTTGATATTGATTTATGTTTCTGATTTGATACAAGTTAAGAATATTTCTTATATATGCTTTTGTATATGCTTTGATATGATTGCATGTATACATTGTTTATACTGGGATTTATTCTCACCGGAGTTATCCGGCTGTTGTCTTGTTTTGTATGTGTGCATGACAACAGGTGGGGCTGGATCAGGGTCAAGAAGAGGATGAGAGAGTGGAGGCTCCGAACATGGATTAGAGATAGGGTTAAACACTTGATATTAGTTGTTAAACCTTAGTTGATTAAATGTATGTGGTACGAGTGATGTGAATCTTGACATGAATAAATAGCAAACACGATTAAAAATAAATCGCACCCTCTATTCAATTACGATATTAAGATTCTTGTGTTTTTCCCGATCTTTTGAATCAAGTATTGTGTGATATTCACCTCTAAACTAGCAAGAGTTTAGCAACAAATAAACACGAGGATAAACAATCGAAAACTATACGAACCTTCGAAGAACTTTGCCTACGACAATCCGCACAAGCAACGATCGACAAACGCCACAAAGTTAAAAACTTTGATAAGTTTGATTTTGATTTAACAAAGCTTGGCTTTGAAAAGTTGAGAGAAAATTCTCAAAGGGTTTGATAAACTCAAAATATTATGTGTATTGTGTCTTGAATTTCGTCCAAATACATTATAATAAAGAAAAGATATCAAAAATCTAGTCTCCCAAAATAATAAAACTCTAGAAAAGGAAAAAAATCCGCGCAGAAAACACTAGGCACGGACCCCGGGCAGACCGTCCGTGTACATACTGTAAAACTCTTCAATCGGGATCAAGGGACACGGACCCCGTGCTCACCTCCGTGTACGGGTCCGTGTAGGCACTGTATTTGCCAATAACAAAGGGCACGGACCCCGTGCCTGGGTCCGTCTCCAGGTCCGTGGAGCCACTGTAAAAACTCATCCCAGCTTGTAAAGGACACGGACCCCGTGTGCAGGTCCGTGTACACGTCTGTGTAGCCTCGGGTTTCTCCAACAATGCTTGAATGACATTCCGTTGGCCTCCAAACGTACTCCCATGCATCACGACTTCTTCAGGCTTGCTCATGACTCCTTGTAGTGCCTCCTTGAATCTCTTTAGTCGACCCCTCGTGATTGGTCCCTCCGGCAACTGCAAAGGATCCCATGCTTTCCTTGGGACGTCCACGTTCGCATCATCCTCCCCTTCTTGAAAAGAATTTGTCCTCAAATCTTGCTCATCACCTACATCAAACAACGACAAATCACTAACATTAAATGTAGAACTTACGTTGTACTCACCTGGCAAGTCGAGTTTGTAGGCGTTGTCATTGATCCTCTCAAGAACTTGGAATGGCCCATCGCTCCTAGGTAATAGCTTTGAGCGTCGCTTCTCCGGAAACCTCTCCTTCCTCAAGTGTAGCCACACCCAATCACCCTTCTCGAATACCACCTTCTTTTTCCCCTTGTTAGCTTGCTTGGCATATTTCTCATTCTTCTTCTCAATGTTGGCTTTGGCCTTCTCATGCAAGCCCCTAACAAATTCAGCCTTCATTTTGCCATCCATGTTTAACCTTTCACTCACAGGTAAAGACATCAAATCCAACGGAGTCAAAGGATTAAAACCGTATACAATTTCAAATGGCGAATAGTTAGTAGTAGAATGCACACAACGATTATAAGAAAACTCAACAAATGGCAAGCAATTCCCCCAATTCTTTAAGTTCTTCTTGAGAATAGCACGTAATAACGTTCCTAATGTCCTATTAACTACCTCAGTTTGACCATCAGTTTGAGGATGACAGGTCGTAGAAAACAGTAACTTAGTGCCAAGTTTAGCCCACAGTGTTTTCCAGAAATAACTTAGGAATTTAACATCACGGTCCGACACAATTGTCCTAGGCATGCCATGCAGCCTAACGACTTCTCTAAAGAATAGGTCCGCAATGTTAAATGCATCATCCGTCTTGTGACAAGCAATAAAGTGTGCCATTTTTGAAAATCTATCCACAACAACAAATATAGAGTCCCTCCCCTTCTTTGTCCTAGGTAACCCCAAAACAAAGTCCATAGATATATCAACCCAAGGTTCACTAGGGACGGGAAGTGGTGTATATAATCCATGTGGTAGTGTCCTAGACTTAGCTTGTCTACAAGTTAACGTACCTCTCTCAAATACGCTCAACATCACGTTTCATGTGTGGCCAATAAAAATGTTCATGCAATGCATTTAAAGTTTTAGCCACCCCAAAGTGCCCCATCAAGCCACCCCCATGTGCTTCCCTAACAAGTAACTCACAAATTGATGACTTAGGAATGCACAATCTATCCTCTCTAAACAAGAAACCCTTATGCAAATAGAATTTATCATGTGGACCATGCATACAAATTTCAAACACTTCTTTAAAATCATCATCTAGCACATACAATTCTTTAACAAGCTCAAACCCCAAGATTTTAGATTCCAAAGTAGAGAAAAGCACATACCTCCGTGATAGTGCGTCGGCCACTATGTTTTCCTTACCTTGTTTGTACTTGATTATGTAGGGGAACGTCTCTATGAACGCCACCCACTTGGCATGCCGCTTGTTCAGCTTTTGTTGACCCTTAAGGTGCTTTAGAGATTCATGGTCCGTATGGATCACAAATTCCTTAGGCCTCAAGTAGTGCTGCCACGTCTCTAGGATCCTCACAAGTGCGTAGAACTCCTTATCGTACGTGGGATAGTTAAGCGCTGCCCCATTGAGCTTTTCACTGAAGTACGCCACCAATACCTACACCTGAAGCATCACATTCAATTTCAAAGGTGTTAGCAAAATCAGGTAAAACAAGTAAAGGAGCATTAATCAACTTTTGCTTAATAAGGTTAAAGGACTTCTCTTGCTCCTCGCCCCAATAGAATGGAACGTTTTTCTTGATTACCGTCGTCATCGGTGCCGCCAGTGTGCTAAAATCCTTGACAAACCTCCTATAGAAGCTTGCAAGACCATGAAAACTTCGAACTTGACCAACATTAGTAGGCGTTGGCCAATCCCAAATAGCACTTACCTTGTCTTCATCAACTTGTATACCCTGTGAACTTACCACAAACCAAGGAAGACAAGTTTGCTAGTACAAAAATCACATTTCTTCAAGTTAGCATACAAATTTTCAGCTCTTAATGTGATTAAAACAAGCCTCAAGTGGTTAACATGCTCATCCAAGTTTTTGCTATACACTAGGATATCATCAAAATAAACAACAACAAATTTTCCTATGTGTGCACGCAAAACATGATTCATTAACCTCATAAAGGTGCTAGGTGCATTAGTTAAGCCAAAAGGCATAACCATCCACTCATACAACCCGTATTAAGTTTTAAAAGCAGTTTTCCACTCATCACCTTCTCTCATCCTAATTTGGTGATACCCACTCTTCAAGTCAATTTTGCTAAAAATGCAAGAACCATGCAATTCATCTAACATATCATCTAGTCTAGGTATGGGATGCCTATACTTAATGGTTATGTTATTGATTGCCCTACAATCTACACACATACGCCATGAGCCATCTTTCTTAGGGACTAGTAAAACGGGCACCGCACAAGGTGACATGGACTCACGCACAAACCCCTTATCTAATAGCTCACTTACCTGTCGTTGCAGCTCCTTAGTCTCCTCCGGATTGCTCCTATAAGCTGGACGGTTTGGCAAGGCACTCCCGGGCACCAAATCAATTTGGTGCTCAATCCCCCTCAATGGTGGCAAGCCTTGAGGTAGCTCCTCCGGAAATACATCGTCAAATTCCTGCAATAGTGAAACAATAATGCTCGGAAGGGATCCGGCTATATCACTTGTGTTAAGGAGAATCTCCTTGTAAAGAATTAACACAAGTGGTTCATGTGTGTGCAATAATTGTTTCAACTCACCTTTTTGGGCCATATATGATTTCTTTTTGGCCTCTTTCCTCTCTTTTTCTTTTCCCTCATTTTCTTTCCTCTCTTCTTTTGTTTTTGTGGCTATCTCACTCTTTTGATCACTCTTTTTTTCAGCCACTTCATTTTTGTTTTCAAAGGCCATCTCACCTTTTAGTTCACTCTTTTTTTCGGCCTCATCTCTCTTTTTCTTTTTCAAGTGGTCCTCCAATACTTGCTTTGGGGACAATGGAAGTAAGACAACAGTTTCTTTTTTCAAGACAAACGAGTACTTATTTTTGAACCCATCGTGAGTCACTCGCCTATCAAATTGCCATGGCCTACCCAACAATATATGACAAGCATGCATAGGTACCATGTCACACAAAACCTCATCCACATACTTCCCAATTGAAAAGGACACTAGAACTTGCCTATTCACTCTCACCTCCGCACAATCATTCAACCATTGAAGCCTATATGGTTGAGGGTGTTTTATTGTAGGCAATCCCAATTTTTCCACCAACTCAACACTAGCCACATTAGTGCAACTCCCTCCATCTATGATGATATTGCAAACCCTACCATTCACAAAACATCTAGTGTGGAACAAATTCTCCCTTTGGCTAGCCTCCTCATTCTTGACTTGGGCACTCATGATTCGCCTAGTCACTAGCGCTTCTCCTACAACCGCCCCATATCCCTCATCGGGATCCTCCAACTCAGGCATATCATCATCACTACCCTCGCCATCTCCCTCACTTTGAGATTCATACTCACCATAATCATTCAAGATCATCACCCTCTTATTAGGACAATCACTAGAAATATGACCCATCCCTTGACACCTAAAACATCTAACATCTCTAGAGCGATTAGAAGGAGTTTCAGATTTACCTTGGACTCCTTGCTTAGGCGCCTCTTGTTTGGTCTCAAATTTGGGCTTGGCCACTACTTTGTTCTCCTCACGCTTCCCCACATTTGATCTCCAAGAAGATGATGCACCTCCGGTTTGATTGGTGCGGCCAACTCCTCGCCTCTTAAGTTGTTGCTCCACTTTTATGGCCATTTGCACCATCTCGTCTAGATCTAAGTAGTGCCAAAGCTCCACTTGATCTTGGATCTCCCTGTTCAAACCACAAAGAAAACGAGCCATAGTTGCTTCATTATCCTCCTCAGTATTTGCCCTAATCATGAGTACTTCCATCTCCTTATAGTAGTCCTCAACACTCTTCAACCCTTGCCTCAAAGTTTGTAGCCTCTTAAACATCTCCCTATAATAGTGGTTAGGCACAAACCTCTTCCTCATTACACTCTTCATCTCATCCCAAGATTCAATAGGTCTCTCATTATACTTTCTTTTAGTGGTCACTAATTGATCCCACCAAATGAGAGCATAGTCTAAGAATTCAACCACCGCCAACCTCACCTTCTTTTGTTCGGAGTAGTGGTGACATGCAAATACGAACTCTACCCTATTTTCCCATTCTAGGTACGCCTCCGGGTCCGATTTCCCATGGAATGAAGGGATTTTCATCTTAATGCTACCCATGTGACCATCTTCCCTAGTCTCCTCATATCTACCCCGCATGGCTTCCCTTTTTCCTATACCAAATCCTCTATCTCTTCCATTCCTACCCCAATTCTCATTTTGACTCTCATCGCCTCCTCCTAGATCATACTCCTCGTCATCTCTACCCAAATCCTTAGGCTTAGGTTTACCCCCACTAACACTAACCTCAAGTTTACCCAACCTCTCATGCAACGACTCCATTTGGGTCGTCATCGCCCTAATAAAATCCCCAAAAAACGCATCCATTTGGGCCTTAGACACCCCCGAATTCGAACTATCTCCTACCTCCCTCTCCATTTAATTTCAAATTTGTACCTGCAAGAAACGGTTAGTAGAAATAAAATAATCCTCACCCAAATGCTCACGGTCACTCCAAAGAAATTCTCTCGTTTTTTTTTTTTTTCCTCACAATTTTGTTTGCTCACAACAAATACTCACCGTTCACTTCAAAAAAAGTCACTCGCACTCAAGTGTATCACTCGAATTTTGAAAGCTCTCTTGGAAGTGCTCAAACTTTGTATTGCGGGTATATCAAACAATCAGGGTTCAAACTTGTGAACAAATGCGACCGACTCACTTGGACTGTGTAGACAAGAAATTCGAATATAGGGAATTTTTTTTTTTTTTTTTTTTTTGGCTTGAGTACTACTCGAAAATCCCAAAAAAAATCACCAACAAATTTCGAGAATCACAGATTCACGAAAAAATTTACGAAGAACGATAGAACAAAACAGATCTGAAAATAACGAAGAAATAATACAGATCTGCAATTTAAAAACAAGATAACTAACTTGAATTCAATAAACCTAAAGCTCTGATACCAAATGATGTGAATCTTGACACGAATAAATAGCAAACACGATTAAAAATAAATCGCACCCTCTATTCAATTACGATATTAAGATTCGTGTGTTTTTCCCGATCTTTTGAATCAAGTATTGTGTGATATTCACCTCTAAACTAGCAAGAGTTTAGCAACAAATAAACACGAGGATAAACAATCGAAAACTATACGAACCTTCGAAGAACTTTGCCTACGACAATCCGCACAAGCAACGATCGACAAACGCCACAAAGTTAAAAACTTTGATAAGTTTGATTTTGATTTAACAAAGCTTGGCTTTGAAAAGTTGAGAGAAAATTCTCAAAGGGTTTGATAAACTCAAAATATTATGTGTATTGTGTCTTGAATTTCGTCCAAATACATTATAATAAAGAAAAGATATCAAAAATTGCTCATGACTCCTTGTAGTGCCTCCTTGAATCTCTTTAGTCGACCCCTCGTGATTGGTCCCTCCGGCAACTGCAAAGGATCCCATGCTTTCCTTGGGACGTCCACGTTCGCATCAACGAGACTTGTACTTTTATACTGAGATGTATATATGTTTTATTTCACTACGTTCCGCTTTGTATTTTAAAAAAAAAAATTTAGACCCTGTTTTATAATTGATTAATTAGTCCCAATGACGACTAAGAACTTGATTAACGTCCGGGACCCCACAAAAAGTAACTCAAGAATTTAACATCACGACCAGAAACAATAGTCCTAGGCATGCCATGCAACCTAACGACTTCTCTAAAGCACAAATCCGCCATGTTTGAAGCATCATCGGTTTTATGACAAGCTATAAAACGTGCCATCTTAGAGAATCTATCCACAACAACAAAAAAGAATCCCTACCCTTCTTAGTCCTATGCAACCCCAAAATAAAGTCCATAGAAATGTCAATCCAAGTTCTTTTTAAGAATGGCACGCAAAAGTGTTCCCAAAGTTCTATTGACAACTTCAGTCTGTCCATCCATTTGAGGATGAAAAGTAGTAGAAAACAACAATTTTGTGCCAAGTTTGGCCCATAAAGTATTTTAAAAGTAACTCAAGAATTTAACATCGCGACCAGAAACAATAGTCCTAGGCATGCCATGCAACCTAACGACTTCTCTAAAGAACAAATCCGCAATGTTTGAAGCATCATCGGTTTTATGGCAAGCTATAAAATGTGCCAACTTAGAGAATCTATCCACAACAACAAAAAAAGAATCCCTCCCCTTCTTAGTCCTAGGCAACCCCAAAATAAAGTCCATATAAATGTCAATCCAAGTTCTTTTTAAGAATAACACGCAAAAGTGTTCCCAAAGTTCTATTGACAACTTCAGTTTGTCCATCCGTTTGAGGATGACAAGTAGTAGAAACCAACAATTTTGTGCCAAGTTTAGCCCATAAAGTCTTCCAAAAGTAACTCAAGAATTCAACATCGCGACCAGAAACAATAGTCCTAGGCATGCCATGCAACCTAAAGACTTCTCTAAAGAACAAATCCGCAATGTTTGAAGCATCATCGGTTTTATGACAAGCTATAAAATGTGCCATCTTAGAGAATCTATCCACCACAACAAAAATAGAATCCCTCCCTTCTTAGTCCTAGGCAACCCCAAAATAAAGTCCATAGAAATGTCAATCCAAGTTCTTCTTAAGAATAGCACGCAGAAGTGTTCCCAAAGTTCTGTTGACAACTTCAGTTTGTCCATCCATTTGGGGATGACAAGTTGTAGAAAACAACAATTTTGTGCCAGGTTTAACCCATAAAGTCTTCCAAAAGTAACTCAAGAATTTAACATCGCGAACAGAAACAATAGTCTTAGGCATGACATGCAACCTAACGACTTCTCTAAAGAACAAATCCGCAATGTTTGAAGCATCATCGGTTTTATGACAAGCTGTATAATGTGCCGTCTTAGAGAATCTATCCACAACAACAAAAATAGAATCCTTCTCCTTCTTAGTCCTAGGCAACCCCAAAATAAAGTCCATATAAATGTCAATCCAAGTTCTTTTTAAGAATAACACGCAAAAGTGTTCCCAAATTTCTATTGACAACTTCAGTTTGTCCATCCGTTTGAGGATGACAAGTAGTAGAAAACAACAATTTTGTGCCAAGTTTAGCCCATAAAGTCTTCTAAAAGTAACTCAAGAATTTAACATTGCGACAAGAAACAATAGTCCTAGGCATGCCATGCAGCCTAACGACTTCTCTAACGAACAAATCCGCAATGTTTGAAGCATCATCGGTTTTATGACAAGCTATAAAATGTGCCATCTTAGAGAATCTATCCACAACAACAAAATAGAATCCCTCCCCTTCTTAGTCCTAGGCAACCCCAAAATAAATACCATAGAAATGTCAATCCAAGTTCTTTTTAAGAATAGCACGCAAAGTGTTCCCAAAGTTCTATTGACAACTTCAGTTTGTCCATCCGTTTGAGGATGACAAGTAGTAGAAACCAACAATTTTGTGCCAAGTTTAGCCCATAAAGTCTTCCAAAACTAACACAAGAATTTAACATCGCAACCAGAAACAATAGTCCTAGGCATGCCATGTAAGGTCCAGGAATTTAATTAGCGTAACCTAAGTGCATGCAATCTAGGATTTTTATTTTTAAATATGCTTAATTATTTTATGCATAATTCAAGCATGATAGGATTTAATTCATGAAATTTTAAAAGTTCATGCATTAGGGTTTGTACCTGCATTTCACGTTCAAACGAGGATCGGCGATCGGGGAATTTTCAGGAAAAATTATTTTATTATACGATTTATTTTTATAAATTAATTTAAATCATTTTTAAGTGTATCTTTCGAAAATGGGAATTTTTGGGTATTTTTACCCGCAAGATTTTAATTTTTACCGGTAGGCAAATTTTACCGAATCGAGGGACTTTTTAATGATTTGGCTAATATTTTCAAAACCTTTTCAACACGAAACATTTTTCGGGAATGCGTTTGGACTTAATGGGCTTATGTTTAAGCTTGTTGGGCTTAAAATATTTTTTAAACTTTTAATTATCAAATTAGGCACATTAATTGGTTTTTAGCCATTTAAATATTGTCTAACCTATCATTAACCTAAACCTAATTCCACCCCCAACAGCCGACACCCCCCATTCAGAGTTTGTACCCTCGGTTTCAGAGAAATCTCAGTGGGAGGCCACGTTTTTGGCTTGCTTTTGCATAAAATAAAAGTGATCCGGGTCCCCTCCATAATCCTTGTTCTCCTAACGTCATCAGGCATGCTTTGTATCCTCTTTTGCTGCATCATTCACGTATATATATATACCTGATGTGTGAAATTATTTGATCGTTCCTTGAGCAGGAAGGATCTCTTCAGTTTTGACCCACGTCATGCATTTCTTTTAAACGCTTCTCACGTTTTCTCTTCTGGTCGTGCAAGGGGACTGTCATTTGGTGCGAATGGGGTCTGGTATTACAGATCAGGAGGAGAGTCGTAGGTTGGAAATGGGGCCATGCGACGTAGAGTAGGAGTGACCCACGGTTCTTGTTTATGGGCGTGCATTTGAGTAGATCTATGATGGGGCGAGGTTCAGCATTGCAGGGGCCATACCAAGCCATGGATCAATCCTTGAGGGGTCCGAACCCTGGCCTGGAAAGGCTCGGCAGGTGTTGGGACGAGCCACAACGCAGATCGAACTAGGGGGAGTGGTTAGCCGGGTAGGGTGTGTGAATCAATTTTCGAGCGGGTGAGCTGTGATTCGTGCATGGAAGAGTAGGCGTTGATTCTTTGGATCCAGAGGAGTCTAGAGTAGCCGATGTGTGATCGGCTGAGGGCTGCCTTCGGTGGGGAGAAGGATAGCACGTGAGTTAGAGGGGTGAGTAAAGGGGGGAACGTGTCTTGTTGGGAGGGCCGAGAGTCCAAGGTTTTGGCTGGGGGTCCAATCGTGAATTTAGGGGATGATGTTAAATATTTAGGAACTTTTTAATGTTTGTATGGTGTGTTAAAAAGTTTGGAAAGCTTAAATTAATTTGCGGTTTGATTCGGGATAAAACCGGGACTCCGGTCCAAGTATTAAAACGAATCGATTAAGTTTTGAAATGACCTCGATTTTACGTCTAAGAAATTCTTATAAAAATGTTTTGGGACATTTTAAGGAGTTTGGTAAGCTTCGGGGCAATTTTAGAGGTTCAGGGGTGAAACGATATTTTTTGGGTTTCCAGGGGCTAAATGGTCATTTTGCGTCTGGGGTGAGAATTTGGTCCTGGCAGCGCCCTGAGCACAAATCATGATATTTTAAATGTTTATGCCTCATGTTTATGATTTTTACGCTATTATGATAATTATGGTGCATGCTTGGCTTAAAGGAAAAATTATGTATACGCATTCTTTTTATTAAGTGATGAACATGATGACACGTTTTGAAGGAAGTGATTTAGTTGTGACTAACACGATGACACGATGACATGTAAGGCCCGGGCTCAGTGGGCGGGTAATGCCGTCGCTGATGTCCCTCGCCGCCAGGTACCGCGGTTACACGTAGATGGATCCATCGACTGACATGATGACACGATGATACGAAAGTCACAGCTAATGAACGGAATTCAAATTAAGAAATTTAACACGCATATGCTGATACGATTATACATGCTATGATTTTTACCATGCTTTGACAGGACACGTTTATGTATACGATTTTACTGCTGACATGAAATGTATGTTCATTATATTATTTTTCACTGCTGTGTGCTACGTATATGTATTCGTTACTACTGGTACAGGCATGTTGAGTCTATAGACTCACTAGGCGTGTGTGATGCAGGTGAGCATGTTGAGCAGGAGACAGGAGGTGCTGAACTCTGAGTAGGCAGTCCTGGTGCGGTGACATAACCCGAGGACTGCACGTTTTCCGCATTTTGAGTGATGGTTTTTGGGAGAGGAGTTAAACATTTTATTTACGTTGAGGATTTTCATGATTTTTACTAATTTACATTTACATTGATATTTGTTATTTTTAATTGCGATATTTTCATTGCTAAATAAATATAATCTTTTAAATGTTATTTTTAAAATGATAGCTCAAAAAAAAAAAGTTCCGCATTTTAAAACGAGCAGACGTTACAGTTGGTATCAGAGCAAGGGTCCTGTATAGGGTTATGCCACCGCCAGCTTCTGCCGCTCAGTCTTCAAAGCCTCAAGTCTGTAAGCTTTACGATTTTACTGTTTTAAAAGGATTTATTGTTATCACCTGCATGATTTCATGATTTATGCATTATGATGAGTTACTGCTTATGTTTAACTGTTTTACGATTTAAAGTTCTTTAATTTCAAAACTAGATTAATTGCATGATGGGTTACGTGTTGATTGGACTGTATTCAGATATGCCTCCCAGACGTGAGCCTAGGATGGTCAGGGTGGACGATATTCCAGAGGGTGGCAGGGGTCCTCCACTACCACCGCCAGGGGACCCAGCTACCCGAGTCTTAGAGGGTATGGCCAGACTTTTGGAGCAGGTGCAACAGGCTCCTAGACAGCAGACTGACATCTTTGAGCAGTTCCATAGGCTCAACCCGAAGGAGTTCGGGGGTACTACCGATCCGTTTGTTGCAGAGGGCTGGATCAGGTCGTTAGAGTTGCATTTTGATTACCTGGGGGTGAGGGATGGCGACCGGGCCAGGTGCACCATCTATATGCTGAGGGATGATGCGTCCCTGTGGTGGGAGGGAGCCGCACATGCAGTAGATGTGGCTACTCTCACATGGGACAGATTCAGGGAGATGTTTTTCGGGAAGTATTTCCCAGCTGACGTCAGGGGCCGCCTGACGAGAGAGTTCATGAGCCTCAGGCAGACAGATTTATCAGTGGCGGAGTTTATCCGCAAGTTCGACAGGGGCTGCCACTTTGTGCCCATGATTGCAGGGGATGCCGCCCAGAAGCTGAGGCATTTCCTGGATGGACTGAGACCCACACTCCGCCGTGACGTCATGCTGATGAGGCCGGCGAGTTACGATGAGGCCACTGCTTGCGCTTTTCAGGCAGAGCAAGCATTGCGGGACATAGATATGGAGATGCAGCGGAAGCGGCATCAGACTCAGTCCAATGCACAGCCACATATGAAGCAGTTTTCAGGGCCATCTAGACACCAGGGGCAGCAAAAGCTGTTGGGTGCAATAATTTTCTTTGCTTGGTAGAGCGATCGAACCATGGTGCTTGTGTTGTTGTGTGGTTTAAAAGATTTGAGTTGCACCATTACCACTAGCTATAGCTTTTGGTAAAGCGGTAAGCACTCGGTCCTACAATTGGTATCAGAGCCAAGGTGATGCAAACGTGGTTGATCAAGCACCAAAGAAAGCATGGGAGTCGTTGGAGTTGCCCGAAGGACCTATAACTTGAGGACGTAACAAAAAGTTTAAAGAAGCACTTCAAGTACTCATGATGAACTACCAAAGAGATTCTACAAACTTGGTGACCAAATTAGAGGAGGTTGGGAATCATGAGAATTATATTGGAGAGTTTTGGAATGTTATTCAAGTGGTCATGGTCGAAGCAGAACCGCACCCGCGCTCCAACAGGGAGTGCACCCGCGCTCCAAGATGAAATTCGCCGAAGCAGCACCGCACCCGCGCTCAAAACAGGACCGCACCCGCGGTCTTGCTAAAAAAAAAAAAAAAAATTTTTCCGAGACTGTACCGCACCCGCGGTCCAGTCTGCAGCGCACCCGCGGTCCTTTGGCGCAGTTCCGTGTCAAAGTTGCTAATTAGCTCATTTAAGCTTTTCACACTACTTTTCTTGTATTTTAATGATTATATAATGCATGTATTATTGTTGAACGGATCATTATTGAAGATATATGAAATTGTATTGAGTTCTCTCAATCTTGCAAGGCTTGTGCTTTGTGTTTACTAAAAATCAAACTTATCAAAGATTTAATCTTTGTGGCGTTTGTCGAGTGTTTCTCGCTCGGATTGTCATAGGCTTGTTCTTTGAAGGTTCGTTCTTGATTCAATTGTTTTATCGTTGATATTTGTTGCTAAGTTAAATAACTTAGAGGTGAATATCACAAATTTTTTCTTGTTTCAAAAGATCGGGACAAAATAATCGTTCATTGTTTGTTATTGAATTGAGGGTGCGATTTCTATATTCGTGCTTGCCTTTCATTCGTACGAGGATTCATATCATTTGGTAACAGAGCTTTGGCTCATTGAATTCAAGTAAGTTATCTTTGTTGTTATTTTCAGATCTGACTATCCTTTGTTCTGTTCTCAGATCTGTGGTATTTTTTTTTCTATCGTCATATCTATCAAAAACAAAAACAAAAATTCATTCTGTTTCAGTTTTGTGTTATCCTTTGTTCTATTTTAAGATCTACGTTATTTCTATCATCCTTTGTCATTTGATAATCCAGAATCATCGAAAAAAAAAAATAATATTTGTTTCAGTGTTATTCTATCGTTCTTGTTGTTGTGCAATCCAAGTGAGACAGTTGCAAGTGTTCACAAGTTGAATCTTGTTAGTTTGATAAAAAAAATATATATATATATAAAGATTGAGCACACCTTTGAAAGAATTATCAAATTTGAGTGAAAAAAAAATTTTGAGTGCGAGTGTTATTTCTTTGGAGTGATCGTGAGAATTTGGGTGAGGAAAATCTTTTATTTCTACTAACATTTTATTGCAGGTACAAAATCTGAAATTAAAATGGAGAGAGAAGTAGGAGAGAATTCGAACCAGGGGTTATCTAAGGTTCAAATGGAGGCGTTATTTGTGTAATGCCCAGAAATTATGAGAAATCATAAGATAAGATTGTAAAGGTTGCCAGGATGGAAAAATAAGAAATTCTTGGAAATGCAGCAACGAGCTATCAGAATTCGAATTCGAAAGTACTATCGTTCTCCTCGTGACACGAGCTATACAAGGACGTAAGTTTTGTTACGTTTTGAGATGTTTTGAAAATATGATGTTGCTAGAATTGCATGTGATTCAGATATGATGTTTCTACTACCGTAGAAATCGTATAATTGAAGTCAGATTAAAGAACAGACGATGTCTGTAATTGTTATGAATTTTGAAAGATAGTGACTGAGATTCTATATTAGAATTGTGTTAGTATTCCGAGTATGAGTGTATTGACACCGAGTATGAGTTTCAGTATTATATTTGTGATGTTCAGATTGACGGGGTTATTCAGATTGTATTGTTAAGCCGTCGAAACATCAGTTGATTTAGATTGATCAGATTCAGATATGAGTTCAATTATATTGTGATATTATTGATATGACTCAGATTGTATCTTGTTCAGACATTGATCAGATTGTATACGAATTTGGGTATTGATCAGAACAGATTGTGAATTGAGTTATTTACTGATACAGTGTATTCGATATTGTCATTTCAGAGTTGATATGGACAGAGTTGAATACAAGACTTCGTCTTCGTCAGATCGGGACGACAAAGGTATAATTCATGTGATATTCGGGAAGAACAACTCAATTGAGATCGCGTTGAGTTGCCGAATAAATCACATACTATACTCTTGTTTATGTTTATATGATTATGCAATGATTATAGATTGTTATTCATGCATTAAGATTGGGCAGTCTGGAGATCAGGCAGACTCTAGACGTTCGGCGATATCTCAGTTCTGGGGAAGATCACCGCCCCTTTGTAGATGTGGATACAGATCAGGCCGAAGTCTAGGAATAAGACGTACAGCACCTCGATTGGTAGCGTAGGTGACAGCCAGTGACGTCTTATTCACCCCGGGATCCCTAGAGTTATAGATCGAGTCAAGTCTAGACATGATTTGATTAGGAATTCATACTTATATGGATGTGGCTCCTAGATCATGGGACCCATCGTTATTGCTTTCAGTTGTGCTAGCATGTTTTATGATTTAGACTGTTTATATGCATGTTTATCTGATTTGAGCTGCATGCTTAATTTCATAGATTATGAAATATATCGTGTTTATACATGATCGCATGTTTCATGAATTAGTTTGTTTATATACATGCTTACCATGTTTTATACTGGGATTTATTCTCACCGGAGTTATCCGGCTGTTGTCTTGTTTTGTATGTGTGCATGACAACAGGTGGGGCCGGATCAGGGTCGAGATGACGATGAGAGAAGACGAATTAGCGTGGTGATTCCGGACTTGTAGCAGACTTGATTTATTACTTGAATTTATTAATTGAACCTTAGATTTAGGTTGTACAGTGTTGTACCTTTATACGGAAATGTAGTTTTATACAGATATGTATCTTATTAGATGCCATTACCTTCCGAATTTATATTTTAAAAAGAAAAATTTTTAGACCCTGTTTATCAGAACTGATAATTAAATCCCAACGATGATTAAGAAGATGATTAGCGTCCGAGTCCCCACAACAGTTGGTATCAGAGCCGATAGTTCCTTTAGACTTAGATTATCAGAGCGATAGATCCTTTAGATTGAGATAGTCAGAACTGATAGATCTTTTAGATTGAGTTAGATAGAGATAGAAGAGAATGAGCGGGGTAGATTGAATTTTCTTTCCTTGCATGTGATTGCTAGCATGAGATTTTTTTCAATGTTGACTACATTGTGTGTGCTAGCATGATTTATTAATTTCCCTATTACATGTTGCTTGTTATCTGAGTTGATTGCAGCATGTAATTACTAAGCCTGGATCAGAACCGAGTCTGAATCAGAGGTATATGATTAGAGGAGGGCTGAGACAGATTGTATAGATGGTGTACTAATCTGTTTGATATTCAGATATACCACCTCGAAGAATTTCAGAAAAGGGCAGTACTTCGTCTGAACAGAGAGATGTATCAGAAACTCAGTTAGAAGAAAAGATGAAGGAATTTGAGTTATTACAGCCGCCGGTTCTGAATGGTACCGAGACATCTGAAGATTGTCAGAATTGGTTTGATGATATAGAAATCTTGTTCGATTTACTTGACTGTACAGATGAACAGAGGGTTCCAATGGTGCCTTATCAGTTACGAGAAGCCGCCAGGAGTTGGTGGATTACCAGTAGAAGAATGTGGGCACAGAGAGGTACAGTGATGTAGTGGGAAATATTCAGAACTGAATTCTATCGAAGATTTTTCTCAGCTTCGTACCGAGAGGACAAGAAATTAGAGTTTGAGAATTTGAGCCAAGGGCCGCTGAATATTGACCAATATATTGCTAAATTCTCTACTCTACTGCATTTTGCTCCTCATTTAGCTGGAAATGATGAAGCTATAGTAAATCAGTTCATCAGAGGGTTGAACTCAGAGGTAGTTGCATTTATGAATTTGCAGCGACCTTACCATTTTGCTGACATCCTGAGTAGAGCGAAGAGAGCTGAGGCGAGTCTGATTAGACAATTGACAAGGTTGTGTGTGAAGCCACTTCAGACACAGCAATCCCCTCTTCGATATGATCACGGCAGTACGAGTGGGAAGCAAGATGTGCTGAAAGCTCGAAAGAAGCCATTCAAGAAGCTAGGAAGCGATTCATCTGGCTCTAGTGTTTCTGGTCCAAGTTATACTGGAGTATATTGCAGAAGTTGCGGAGGAAGACATTCCACCGAACAATGCCAGGGAGTAACTGGTAGATGCAATATTTGTGGACAGCCGGGACACTTTGCTAAAGTTTGTCCCCAGAAGCGTTCCCGAAGATCGTAGGGAACAGAGTTCACTTGAAACCACAGATTCAGAATTCACAACAGGTACTCGTCTTTTTGATTCTATTGCATATGTATTGATATATACTAATGCATTTGTTTGGAATATCTTTGAGTGAGTTGCATGGAGATATGTTGTATCTGTTGGGTTTGTATGTACTGTAGTATTGATGTCCTTGCTTGTTGAGGAAGTGTTGATATCAGAGATTTCTGTATATATTGTATACTACAGTAAGATGAGAATGAAATAGAAATAGCTTATGATGTACTTGTGTTCCTGATTTGAACGCATTATTGATAAGCATATGCTGAACAAGTACAAACATATTGTAGAATTTTTCCAGAAATGGTAAGAGTCAGACCAGATATGGCTGATGAGTAGAGATTCACAGTAAGGATTCTAGATTTCGAATTCCTTTGATATCTGTGTTGTTTATGACTCGATTGATACAGAAAGGAACAGATGGTATCCTTATGTATTCAGTAGATATACTGAAATCGAGCCTAAAATTGGCAGATCTGCCCGTATTGTACGAGTTGGCTGATATTGCCAGATAAGATTTCAGATTGCTTTATATCAGAAGATAGATTGCAGAATTGAATTAAGATCAGATATTGATTGTATGGTAGATTCAGTACAGAATGATATTGAATATCAAGAATGATACAGAACGAATTGAACGATTTGAAAGATTAACAGTAGAATACTGAACAGAAGTTACATTGGAGTAATGTTTCTCTTTGGCATGTCTCAGTATGTTTAGAAATATTCTGAAGATTTATACTCGTTATATCTATGATATATGGATATATTTGCAGTGTCTGGTTGATTGACTCGAGTAGTTGGAAATTATACTGAATATTTAAAGATTTTGTTGAATATTCTGAGAATTGTGAGTATTGTATACAGAAATTGTTCAGATAAGAATCTTGCTTGAAACAGATTGTATTCAGAATATGCGTTATCTGAAGTTAGTATACAGATTGATTTCGTTACAGTTGAGATTGCGATCAGTGATTGATAAGTTACCGATATCAGAAAAACCAGAAAGTTCAGAAATGTCAGAATTGCTGAGTTTTACAGATTTTCTTATTCTCTTATTCTCTTATTATGTTATATCTGCTTGCGTATTGTGATTAATCTAAATCAGTATGTGAGACATCTTATATGGTTTGGGAGCATATTCTATTTGCAGATGAGATATGGCAAATGATTTGGGCACTGTGAAGATTGATCAGTAGTCAGAATTATCAGTATTGCCAGCAATCGTTATTTTATGAGTTTTATTAAACTCACTAGATCTGTATAGGCTGTTTTTATCTCGAATCTGATTGATGTTACTGTAGTTGCATGTATGTTTGATACAGAATATTGTAAACAGTTGGGAGTTGCAACAGTTCAGAAATATGATCAGAATGCTCAGAATTGTATTTCGATAATCAGAACAGAGTTTCGATTAGAGCAACCGATATGTGATTTGTGTTTGTATAAGATTGATTACCTTGTGATATCAGAATGTTTTAGACTTGTATAACAGAACTGATATTTATAACCAGAGCCGAATACCAGGTAGGTATTTTTTCTTTATCTTATATTATTACTGATTTGTTTATTCAGAATAGTTCGAATCCAGAATCACAGATAGTGTCAGAACCGCACAGTAGTGAAGTCAGTTTTCATTCAGATGTTTTTGAATGTATTATATTCGAACAGATAGTTGTGATATAAACAGATTAGATCAGGTATGGCAGAAATTGTACAGAAATGTTGGCAGAAATTGTACTGATAAGTCTGAATTGCTAACAGAAGAAGATAGAAAGATAGAAATCAGAAGATTTGTTACAGAATATGTATATTTCTGAATAGAAATGGGAGTACATTTCTATGGTTTTCGTAATGACATTACAGCCATTTTTTTTGATTTTGATATGATATGATTCTGATTGACAGATTTCTCAATCTATATCTATCAGTTTGTACCAGATTACGTACAAACAGAACTAGATGACATAGATCGGTGTCAAAGAAATAATCAGATGGATTAGAATCTTGAATTAGATGATATCAGATTGTGATTTTGATGGAGTTGTACTTGTGATAGACTCTATCATAAGCTCTCTTGTGCAGATTTATTTCAGATTGGCAGATAGTTCAGCCTGAATAGATTTAAGACACCAACGTCGGATGATGACGATTGGTATTTGGAGATAAAGACTAAATATATCCTTGATTGGGATAAACAGGTTGAACAATGACTGTTAGTATTGTTTTATTGAACGGTGACGGATTATACAGATGTTGTATAACCAATATGACAAGATTGAGTTTAGAGGCATTATGATGTTATACTTCATGAATTCGTATTTCAGATGGGGATAAGGGATTTGAGTTTCGATTTAAACTCTAGTATACATTTCTTCTCGTATATCTGAATTGATTTCTTATGAGTTCAGGGACGAACTCAGATCTTAGAGGGGGAGAAATGTAATGCCCAGAAATTATGAGAAATCATAAGATAAGATTATAAAGGTTGCCAGGATGGAAAAATAAGAAATTCTTGGAAATGCAGCACCGCACCCGCGGTGCCAGGCATCACCGCACCCGCGGTAAATGAAAAGTAAGTTGGCAAGAAAATCCCGTAGCCTTACCGCACCCGCGGTATTAGACGGAGCGCACCCGCGCTAATGACACCGCACCCGCGGTCGTGTAAGCAGCGCACCCGCGGTCAAGCTTCGGGAAATCTGGATAGAATCGACGAGACTGAAGCGCACCCGCGGTGCATATGTTACCGCACCCGCGGTGCGACGTGCAGAACCAAAAATGATGCCACGTTTCTAGTTTTGCATGCAGTATAAATATAAGTGGAATGACACGTTTTCTTCAGATATTCAGAAGAGGAGGTCGAGGATTTGAGAGAAAAATCCTTACGCCTTTTTGATTTGCGATTGTGGAAGATACGTCTATCAGAATTCGAATTCGAAAGTAGTATCGTTCTCCTCGTGACACGAGCTATACAAGGACGTAAGTTTTGTTACGTTTTGAGATGTTTTGAAAATATGATGTTGCTAGAATTGCATGTGATTCAGATATGATGTTTCTACTACCGTAGAAATCGTATAATTGAAGTCAGATTAAAGAACAGACGATGTCTGTAATTGTTATGAATTTTGAAAGATAGTGACTGAGATTCTATATTAGAATTGTGTTAGTATTCCGAGTATGAGTGTATTGACACCGAGTATGAGTTTCAGTATTATATTTGTGATGTTCAGATTGACGGGGTTATTCAGATTGTATTGTTAAGCCGTCGAAACATCAGTTGATTTAGATTGATCAGATTCAGATATGAGTTCGATTAGATTGTGATATTATTGATATGACTCAGATTGTATCTTGTTCAGACATTGATCATATTGTATACGAATTTGAGTATTGATCAGAACAGATTGTGAATTGAGTTATTTACTGATACAGTGTATTCGATATTGTCATTTCAGAGTTGATATGGACAGAGTTGAATACAAGACTTCGTCTTCGTCAGATCGGGACGACAAAGGTATAATTCATGTGATATTCGGGAAGAACAACTCAATTGAGATCGCGTTGAGTTGCCCAATAAATCACATACTATACTCTTGTTTATGTTTATATGATTATGCAATGATTATAGATTGTTATTCATGCATTAAGATTGGGCAGTCTGGAGATCAGGCAGACTCTAGACGTTCGGCGATATCTCAGCTCTGGGGAAGATCACCGCCCCTTTGTAGATGTGGATACAGATCAGGCCGAAGTCTAGGAATAAGACGTACAGCACCTCGATTGGTAGGGTAGGTGACAGCCAGTGACGTCTTATTCACCCCGGGATCCCTAGAGTTATAGATCGAGTCAAGTCTAGACATGATTTGATTAGGAATTCATACTTATATGGATGTGGCTCCTAGATCATGGGACCCATCTTATTGCTTTCAGTTGTGCTAGCATGTTTTATGATTTAGACTGTTTATATGCATGTTTATCTGATTTGAGCTGCATGCTTAATTTCATAGATTATGAAATATATCGTGTTTATACATGATCGCATGTTTCATGAATTAGTTTGTTTATATCCATGCTTACCATGTTTTATACTGGGATTTATTCTCACCGGAGTTATCCGGCTGTTGTCTTGTTTTGTATGTGTGCATGACAACAGGTGGGGCTGGATCAGGGTCGAGATGACGATGAGAGAAGACGAATTAGCGTGGTGATTCCGGACTTGTAGCAGACTTGATTTATTACTTGAATTTATTAATTGAACCTTAGATTTAGGTTGTACAGTGTTGTACCTTTATACGGAAATGTAGTTTTATACAGATATGTATCTTATTAGATGCCATTACCTTCCGCATTTATATTTTAAAAAGAAAAATTTTTAGACCCTGTTTATCAGAACTGATAATTAAATCCCAACGATGATTAAGAAGATGATTAGCGTCCGGGTCCCCACAATTTGGGCATTTTAGTAGAATGTTGAGGGCCGAATTGGATCCTTTATATGAGAGATTGGATAGGCTTGAAGTTAGTACGAGTGAAAATAAATCTAAGCCTAAAGGTTTGGGTAGAGTGGATGAAGAAGAGGATGATTATGAGTTGGAAGGAGAAGAGGAGAGTCAAAACGAGAATTGGGGTAGAAGCGGAAGAGGTAGAGGATTTGGTAGGGGAAGAAGAGAAGCCTTACATGGTAGGTACGATGATGGGAATAAGGAAGATAATAACATAGGTAGCATTAAGATGAAAATTCCGTCGTTCAATGGTAAGTCGGATCCAGAGGCTTATTTAGAATGGGAAAAGCGAGTTGAATTTGTGTTTGATTGTCACCATTATTCCGAACAAAAGAAGGTTAGGTTGGCCGTGGTTGAATTTGTTGATTATGCACTTATTTGGTGGGATCAATTAGTGACCACTTAGAGGAGATGCAATGAGAGGCCTATAGAAACTTGGGCGGAGATGAAAAGCGTAATGAGGAAAAGGTTTGTACCAAATCACTACTATAGAGAAATGTTTAAGAAGTTACAAACTTTGAGACAAGGTGTGAAGAGTGTTGAGGACTACTATAAAGAATTGGAAGTAGTCATGATTAGAGCAAACATAGATGAGGATAGTGTGAGGACCCGGGCTCTAATTCTTTTTCTTGGGATTAAATGGATCGTTATTATAAAACATGGGTCAAATTTTCGCTTTTTACATAAAAACACATGTAACTAAACCAACATAAGTTCTTACTTTAATTTACAACATAAAACATAAAGTACATGTCTTGATCCATAAACAACTAGTGTTCACTATCATCTAAACTCAAATGATAGTACAAGCTAACAAAAGAACCACTAGTACTCTGCTGCGCCCGAGATCACCACGCTATCACGATCATCGCGTCTCGACCCAGATCCTGCCCCACCTGTTGTTATGCACACATACAGACATAACAACAGCCGGAAAACCGGTGAGAACAAATCCCAGTATAAACATGTATACATGCAGTAAAACAATCTAAAACATGCAACATGCTAATATGAATGACATGCATATATATAATCATGCAATGCGAGTCTAATCATGTCTAGATGCGACTCGACTAGAACTCTAGGGATCCTGTTGTGAATAAGACGTCACTGTCTGTCACCTACCCTCCCAATCGAGGTGCTGTACGTCTTATTCCTAGACTTCGACCTGATCTGTATCCACGTCTACAAAGGGGCGGTGATCTTCCCCTAAGCTGAGATATCGCCGAACATCTAGAAGTCTGCCTGATCTCCAGACTGTCCTATCTTAATGCATGAATACACAATCTGTAAACAAGCATAATCCTTCTAATGCAATGCCACATGATCTGTAAACAAAGCATAGCAAGATTTGTATACAATTCTATAAACAAATCTATAAACAATAATAATCATGTCTAGATATAAACAATGACACAAGTATGTGATTTTGGTTGGGAAACTCAAATGTGATCTCATTTGAGTCATGAATCCCCAAACAAAACATGTACTATACCTTTCTTTACACAGTCGCTGTCACGATCGTGAAGATAAATCTGAAATGGAAATGTGGATATACACATTCTATTAATTCCCACTCAATTCAATCTATTTACAATTCACTAACGAGCTGGATATAATTCGACGGTATAACTACGCATTTCTTTGATACCGATCGATCTAATTCTCAACATATATCCATAATCAATAACCTCAACCCATAATCCTTCTCATAAGCACATGAGAGTATTCAAAATCTGCATATTCTATTTCTAAACATGCTGAAATTCATAGAACTTGCATATGATATCAGTCTTCGATCCTTTTTCCAATATATCATGCTCAATACGCCAAGAACACCATATAATTATCATAGTCCAATTTCCTCAACATCTAAAATCCGAACCATGCTGAAATTAAATGAAATTTACATCACTTTGTAGCCGTCGATGCAAGGATCAATAATCTAAACTAGGATTTAAAATCGAATAGCCAAATCTTGATAAATCTTACCTCAAAGCTTTGAAGAAGTTTGAGGGTTCTAAGGAAGCTCTCGGTTCTTTGGCTGGAAAATGCAGAATGAGTGAATCAGGACGAATTCATATATATACTATGCCATGTGTCACGTTAAGAAGAAAGGGTGGATGGCTCGCATGCAGCACCGCAGGTGCGGTACTGTAAGGAGCGCGGGTGCGCTATGGCTTCGGCAGAACTTTTTATTTTCCATAATGCGTAGACCGCGGGTGCGGTCATGTAACGACCGCGGGTACGGTCTCAGCACCGCAGGTGCGGTCTTATTCTACCGCAGGTGCGGTGAAGCAACGGAATTTTTGGCCAACCTACTGTCCATGCACCGCGGGTGCGGTGTCTACAAGCACCGCGGGTGCGGTGTAGCTTCGAATTACTATGGAAAAGTTCTATATTTCAAGCCAAACTTCTTCATCTCTTATTTCTTATCTTTATGCGCATTATTCATAGCATATCTATTCATTCAGAATGATCACTCGGTATTCTGGGCATTACATTTCTCCCCCTCTAAGACATAAGTTCGTCCTCGAACTTGAAATCAATTAATTAATGTATTTAAAATAGTATTACCATCTAAATCTGAATAAATACTTACATCATATAAATAGCTCGGGGTGTTTCTACCTCATGTCTGCCTCTGTTTCCCAAGTTGCTTCCTCAATACCATGACGACTCCACTGAACTATCACAAGTGGAATAGTCTTCGTTCTGAGTTGCTTATCTTTCCGATCAAGAATCTGTACCGGTTGTTCCACATAGCTCAAAGTCTGATCAAGTTCAGCTTCGTCAGGTTGAATAACATGAGAAACATCTGACATGTACTTACGCAACATTGATACATGAAAAACGTCATGTATTCCCGATAGAGAAGGAGGAAGTGCAAGTCGATAAGCTCGATCGCCAATCTTCTCAAGAATCTCGTAAGGACCAATGTATCGAGGAGATAGTTTTCCGCGTTTGCCAAATCGAACAACCCCTCTGAATGGAGAAATCTTTAAGAATACTCTATCTCCTGCCTCAAATACTAACGGTCTACGTCTGATATTGGCATACTTTGCTTGTCGATCTTGTGCTGTCTTCATCCTCTTCTGAATGAGTTTCACCTTCTCTGTCATGTCACGAATCATATCTGGCCCAAGTTCTGGTACATCTGAGATATCATCCCAATATAGCGGAGATCTGCACTTCTTGCCATACAAAGCTTCAAACGGTGCCATTTCAATGCTCGTCTGATAGCTGTTATTCTAAGAAAATTCGCAAAGAGGTAGAGAATCTTGCCAACTAATGCCAAAATCTAGCACGACGGCTCTCAACATATCCTCTAGAGTCTGGATAGTCCGTTCTGACTGTCCGTCTGTCTGAGGATGATAAGCAGTACTCAGGTGTAAAGTCGTACCTAAGGCCTGCTGTAAACTGTGCCAAAAGTGAGAAGTAAATCGTGGATCACGATCTGATACGATAGACTTCGGCACTCCATGCAATCTGACTACCTCTCGAATATAAATCTCCGCCATCTGATCCTTTCTATACGTCATTCTGTACGGAATGAAACAAGCAGATTTGGTCAATCTATCAATAATGACCCAAATCGCGTCACAGCCTTTCGATGATCGAGGTAACTTCGTCACGAAATCCATAGAAATGTGGTCCCATTTCCATTCAGGAATGGCTAAGCTTTGAAATAAACCTCCAGGTTTCTTTCTTTCAGCTTTCACCTGTTGGCAGTTCAAACACTTAGACACAAATTCGGCAATGTCTGACTTCATTTGCTTCCACCAGAACTGTGTCTTCAAGTCATTATACATCTTCCTGCCACCCGGATGAATGCTGAACCGACTACAATGTGCCTCTGTCAGAATCTGCTGTCTCAAATCTGTAACATCTGGCACAACTAGATGGTTATTCACGTACAACACATGATCTCGTACTTGATATTCTGATACATGCCCTGATCTGACCATTTGAATCGATCTCTGCACATTCTGATCGGTTCTTTGTGCTTCCTTGATCCTCATAATCAAATTGGGCTCAACTTGGATCGTAAAAAGTCGTAGTGGCTTACTATCTGTATCAAATTCTAATCCAGATGTACAGCAATTTTCAACTAACTTGTTAACACCTATCGTCGATAAGGACAAAGAACATACCTCACGACTCAAGGCATCTGCTGCTGCATTTGACTTCCCTGGATAATATTTGATTTCACAGTCAAAGTCTTTCAGAAGATCTAGCCATCTACGCTGCCTCATATTCAGTTCTGATTGAGAAAATAGGTACTTTAAGCTCTTGTGATCGGAAAATATCTCAAATTTTTCGCCGTAGAGATAATGACGCCAAATCTTTAATGCAAATACGATAGCCGCCAATTCCAGATCATGAATGGGGTATCGGATCTCGTGTGGCTTCAATTGTCTCGAGGCGTATGCGATCACATGGCCTCGCTGCATAAGAACACATCCCAAACCTCTATGAGAAGCATCACAATATACAACGAAATCACCCGTGCCTGAAGGTATCGTCAGTACTGGAGCACTGGTCAGCCTTTTCTTCAACTCTAGAAAGCTAGACTCGCACTCCTCTGACCAAACAAATGGTGCATTCTTTTGCGTCAATTGAGTTATTGGCTTTGCAATATTGGAGAAATCTTTGATAAATCTTCTATAGTATCCGGCTAAGCCCATGAAACTGCGTATTTCTGGTACAGAAGTCGGTCTCGACCAACTGATCACAGCTTCCACTTTACTCGGATCTACAGAAATACCATCTCCTGATATGATATGTCCTAAGAAGACAACTCGATTCAACCAAAACTCACACTTTGATAATTTAGCATACAGTCGCTCGTTTCTCAACGTCTGCAAAACAATTCTGAGATGCTCTGTATGCTCATTTCTGTTCTTCGAATACACCAAAACATCATCGATGAAAACAATGACAAATTCATCCAAATATTTCTGAAACACTTGGTTCATCAAGCCCATAAATACCGCAGGAGCATTTGTTAAACCAAAAGGCATGACAATAAATTCGTAATGTCCATACCTGGTTCGAAATGCTGTCTTTGGTATATCTACATCTCGAACTCTGAGTTGATGATACCCAGAACGCAAATCAATATTAGAATAGACAGAGGATCCCTGCAACTGATCAAATAGATCGTCAATTCTTGGCAACGGATATTTATTCTTGATCGTTGCCTTATTCAGCTGCCGGTAGTCTATACATAATCGCATCGAACCATCTTTCTTTCGTACAAACAGCACCGGAGCGCCCCAAGGGGATACACTAGGTCTGATATATCCCTTGGCTAGAAGATCTTCTAATTGTGCTTTCAATTCTTTTAGTTCAATAGGTGCCATCCTATACGGAGCTCTCGAAATAGGAACGGTACCTGGTACAAGTTCAATGCTAAAATCTACCTCTCGAACCGGAGGTAATCCTGGGATTTCATCTGGAAAAATATCTGGAAATTCCCGTACTACTGGCAGATCTGCCAATGCCGGGCTCGACTTCTGCATATCTACAGCATAAATAAAGAAACCATCTGCTCCTTTTTGTAACAATCTGTTCATAGTAAGAGCCGAAATCAAGGGAATCCGAGATCTGGAACCCTTCCCGTAGAATTTCCACTCGTCTGTCATCTCGGGTCTGAATCTGACAATCTTGTGGAAACAATCCACGGTAGCTCTGTACTTCGTTAGCATGTCCATACCCACTATACAATCAAAATCAGCTAGACCCAATACTATACAATATAGGTCAATCTCATGCCCCTCAAACTGTAGAATGCAATGTTTAACCGTAGTTACAGATATCAATCCACTTCCCAACGGAGAATTAATAGATACAACTTCTACCAAAGACTCAACAGGCAATGAATGCAACAATGCAAATCTCTCTGAAATGAATGTATGCGATGCACCTGTATCTATCAAGATATAAGCAGGATAACCAAAAGAGAGCAGTTACCTGCTATAACATCATCTGGTGCATCTTGTGCTTGCTCTTCGGTCAATGCAAACACTTGGGCTTGTTGCCTCGGAGGTTGACTCACCGTCTGACTACCTCGGCCTCTGGGTGGAGTCGGTGCTGGTGGAGGCTGAAAAGAGTGAACCGATGATGCCTGCCGCTCAAACTGAGGTACTGACCCGGATGCTCTTCCACTCTGGCCTTGCTGCACACCTCTCTGTGGACAGACTTTGGCAAAATGTCCCGGTTGCCTACAAATGTTACATCGGCCTGTAACTCCTTGGCACTGTTGATATGAATCCTCGTACGAATGAAAGGCAAGCACGAATATAGAAATCGCACCCTCAATTCAATAACAAACAAGGAACGATTATTTTGTCCCGATCTTTTGAAACAAGTAAAAATTTGTGATATTCACCTCTAAGTTATTTAACTTAGCAACAAATATCAACGATAAAACAATTGAATCAATAACGAACCTTCAAAGAACAAGCCTATGACAATCCGAGCGAGAAACAATCGACAAACGCCACAAAGATTAAATCTTTGATAAGTTTGATTTTTAGTAAACACAAAGCACAAGCCTTGCAAGATTGAGAGAACTCAATACAATTTCATATATCTTCCATAATGATCCGTTCAACAATAATACATGCATTATATAATCATTAAAATACAAGAAAAGTAGTGTGAAAAGCTTAAATGAGCTAATTAGCAACTTTGACACGGAAGTGCGCCAAAGGACCGCGGGTGCGCTGCAGACTGGACCGCGGGTGCGGTACAGTCTCGGAAAAAAAAAAAATTTTTAAATTTTTTTTTTTTTTTTTTTTAGCAAGACCGCGGGTGCGGTCCTGTTTTGAGCGCGGGTGCGGTGCTGCTTCGGCGAATTTCATCTTGGAGCGCGGGTGCACTCCCTGTTGGAGCGCGGGTGCGGTTCTGCTTCGACCATGACCACTTGAATAACATTCCAAAACTCTCCAATATAATTCCCATGATTCCCAACCTCCTCTAATTTGGTCACCAAGTTTGTAGAACCTCTTTGGTAGTTCATCATGAGTACTTGAAGTGCTTCTTTAAACTTCTTGTTACGTCCTCTCGTTATAGGTCCTTCGGGCAACTCCAACGACTCCCATGCTTTCTTTGGTGCTTGATCAACCACGTTTGCATCATTCTCCCCTTCTTGAAAAGGATTTGTCCTCAAATCTTGATCATCTCCTACATCAAACAACGAAAGATCACTAACATTAAAAGTAGAACTGACATTGTACTCACCTGGTAGTTCTAGTTTGTAGGCATTGTCGTTAATCTTTTCAAGCACTTGAAATGGTCCATCACCCCTAGGTAAGAGTTTCGAACTGTCGCTTTTCTGGAAATCTTTCCTTCCTTAAGTGCAACCACACCCAATCTCCCTTTTCAAAAACCATCTTTTTCCTTCCATTGTTGGCTTGTTTCGTGTATTGTAAATTCTTCTTCTCGATGTTCGCCTTGACCTTCTCATGCAAACTCCTAACAAATTCAGCCTTCTTTTGCCCATCCATGTTTAACCTTTCACTCACAGGTAAAGACATCAAATCCAACGGAGTCAAAGGATTAAAACCATAAACAATCTCAAATGGTGAATAATTCGTAGTAGAATGCACGCTACGGTTATAAGCAAACTCAACAAATGACAAACATTCTTCCCAATTTTCAAGTTCTTTTTGAGTATAGCACGCAAAAGTGTTCCTAGAGTTCTATTAACAACTTCAGTTTGTCAATCCGTTTGAGGATGACATGTAGTAGAAAACAACAGTTTAGTGCCAAGCTTAGCCCACAAATTTTTCCAAAAGTAACTCAAAAATTTAACATCACGATCAGAAACGATAGTCCTAGGCATACCATGCAACCTAACGACTTCTTTAAAGAACAAATCTGCAATGTTGGATGCATCATCAGTTTTGTGACAAGCAATAAAATGTGCCATCTTAGAGAATCTATCAACAACAACAAATATTGAATCCCTCCCTTTCTTAGTCCTAGGCAACCCCAAAACAAAGTCCATAGAGATATCAACCTAAGGTTCACTAGGAACAGGAAGTGGTGTATACAATCCATGTGGTTGTGTTCTAGACTTAGCTTGTCTACAAGTAATACATTTTTCACAAACACGTTCAACATCACGTTTCATATGTGGCCAATAAAAATGCTCATGCAAACAACTCAAAGTTTTAGCCACACCAAAATGCCCCATTAAACCTCCACCATGTGCCTCCCTCACAAGTAATTCACGAATTGATGACTTAGGAATGCACAATCTATCTTCTCTAAATAAAAACCCATTATGCAAATAAAATTTATCATGTGGACCATGCATACATGTTTCAAATATCTCCTTAAAATCCTCATCCAACAAATACAACTCTTTCATATGTCCAAATCCCAAGATTTTCGAATCCAAGGTAGAGATTAATACGTACCTCCGTGATAGTGCGTCGGCCACTACATTATCCTTACCTTGTTTGTATTTGATTATGTAGGGAAATGTACCTATGAATGCCACCCACTTAGCATGCCGCTTGTTCAACTTCTGTTGCCCCTTAAGGTGCTTAAGAGACTCATGATCCGTGTGAATCACAAACTCTTTAGGCCTCAAGTAGTGTTGCCACACCTCCAAGGTCCTCACAAGCGCGTACAACTCCTTGTCATACGTTGGATAGTTCAGCGCTGCTCCATTGAGTTTCTCACTAAAGTACGCCACTGGTCGTCCTCCTTGCATCAAAACACCACCAATACCTACACCTGAAGCATCACATTCAATTTCAAAAGTATTAGAAAAATCAGGCAAAACAAGTAAAGGCGCATTTATTAATTTTTGTTTAATAATATTAAAAGACTTCTCTTGCTCCTCGCCCCAATGGAATGGAACGTGCTTCTTAATCACCGCTGTCATCGGTGCCGCCAATGTGCTAAAATCTTTTACAAACCTCCTATAGAAGCTTGCAAGACCATGAAAGCTTCGAACTTGACTAACATTAGCAGGCGTTGGCCAATCTCGAATAGCACTTACCTTGTCCTCATCCACTTGTATCCCCTGTGAACTTACCACAAAACCAAGGAAGACAAGTTTGCTTGTACAAAAATCACATTTCTTAAGATTAGCATATAAATGTTCATCCCTAAGTGTTATTAGTACAAGTCTTAAATGCTCAACATGTTCTTCTAAATCTTTGCTATACACAAGAATATCATCAAAATAAACCACAACAAATTTCCCTATGTAAGCACGCAAGACATGATTCATCAACCTCATAAAGGTACTAGGAGCGTTAGTTAAACCAAAAGGCATGACCATCCTCTCATATAACCCATACTTGGTTTTAAAAGCCGTTTTCCACTCATCACCTTCCCTCATTCTAATTTGGTGATAACCACATTTCAAGTCAATCTTGCTAAAAATACAAGCACCATGCAATTCATCTAACATATCATCTAGTCTAGGTATGGGATGCCTATACTTGATGGTTATATTATTGATTGCCCTACAATCTACACACGTACGCCATGAGCTATCTTTCTTAGGAACTAGTAAAACAGGTACAGCACAAGGAGACATGGACTCACGCACAAAACCCCTATCTAACAACTCACTTACCTGTAGTTGTAGCTCCTTAGTCTCCTCCGGATTGCTTCTGTAAGCTGGACGATTTGGCAATACACTTCCGGGTACCAAATCAATTTGGTGCTCAATCCCCCTCAATGGTGGTAATCCTTGAGGTAGCTCCTCCGGAAATACATCTTCAAATTCCTGCAAAAGTGAAATTACATTGCTCGGAAGGGACCCGGCTATATCACTTGTGTTAAGGAGGATCTCCTTATAAACAATCAACACAAGTGGTTCATGTGTGTGCATCAATTGCTTCAACTCACTCTTTTGGGCCATATATGTTTTCTTTTTGGCCTCTTTCCTCTCATTTTCTTTTTCCTCATTTTTCTTTTGTATGGCTATCTCGATTTTTTTATCACTTTTGTTTTTAGCCATTTCATTTTTCTTTTCAAAGGCCATCTCACTTTTTAATTCACTCTTTCTTTCGGCCTCATCTCTTTTCTTCTTTTTCAATTGGTCCTCCAACACTTGCTTTGGGGACAAAGGAAGTAAAACAATGGGTTCTTTCTTGAGTACAAAAGAATATTTATTTCTAAACCCATCATGTGTCACTTGCCTATCATATTGCCATGGTCTCCCTAACAAAATATGACAAGCATGCATTGGCACCACATCACACAACACCTCATCAATATACTTCCCAATCGAAAACGCAACCAAAACTTGTTTGTTCACCATCACTTCGGCACAGTCATTCAACCGCTGTAGCCTATATGGTTGGGGATGTTTCAAAGTAGGCAAGCTCAATTTTTCCACCATTTCAAGACTAGCAACATTGGTACAACTTCCTCCATCTATAATAATGTTGCAAACTTTGCCACTGACAAAACATCTAGTATGGAACAAGTTTTCCCTCTGATTCGTCTCCTCTTCTTTGACTTGGGCACTCATGATACGCCTAGTCACTAATGCCTCACCCACAACTGCTTCATATCCCTCATCAGGATCCTCTAATGCAGGCATCTCATCTTCATCCTCTCCATCATCTCCCTCACTATGAGATTCATACTCCCCATAATTATTCAACACCATCACCCTTTTATTGGGACATTGGCTAGCAATATGTCCAACTCCTTGACACCTAAAACATTTAATATCTCTAGAACGATTAATAGGAGTTTCAGGTTTACCTTGCATTCCCTGCTTAGGCGCCTCCTGTTTAATGTAGACTTTGGGCTTGACCACTACCTTGCTTTCTTCACGTTTAATAACATTGGAACGCCAAGGTGTTGATGTATTCCCAGCTTGTGTGGTACGACCAACTCCTCTCCTCTTGAGTTGTTGCTCCACTTTTATCGCCATCTGCACCATTTCATCTAGGTCCAAGTAATGTCTAAGCTCCACTTGGTCTTGAATTTCTCTGTTCAAACCACACAGAAAACGAGCCATAGTAGCCTCACTATCCTCATCTATGTTTGCTCTAATCATGACTACTTCCAATTCTTTATAGTAGTCCTCAACACTCTTCACACCTTGTCTCAAAGTTTGTAACTTCTTAAACATTTCTCTATAGTAGTGATTTGGTACAAACCTTTTCCTCATTACGCTTTTCATCTCCGCCCAAGTTTCTATAGGCCTCTCATTGCATCTCCTCTTAGTGGTCACTAATTGATCCCACCAAATAAGTGCATAATCAACAAATTCAACCACGGCCAACCTAACCTTCTTTTGTTCGGAATAATGGTGACAATCAAACACAAATTCAACTCGCTTTTCCCATTCTAAATAAGCCTCTGGATCCGACTTACCATTGAACGACGGAATTTTCATCTTAATGCTACCTATGTTATTATCTTCCTTATTCCCATCATCGTACCTACCATGTAAGGCTTCTCTTCTTCCCCTACCAAATCCTCTACCTCTTCCGCTTCTACCCCAATTCTCGTTTTGACTCTCCTCTTCTCCTTCCAACTCATAATCATCCTCTTCTTCATCCACTCTACCCAAACCTTTAGGCTTAGATTTATTTTCACTCGTACTAACTTCAAGCCTATCCAATCTCTCATATATAGGATCCAATTCGGCCCTCAACATTCTACTAAAATGCCCAAATAACGCCTCCATTTGAACCTTAGATAACCCCTGGTTCGAATTCTCTCCTACTTCCCTCTCCATTTTAATTTCAGATTTTGTACCTGCAATAAAATGTTAGTAGAAATAAAATATTTTCCTCACCCAAATTCTCACGATCACTCCAAAGAAATAACACTCGCACTCAAATTTTTTTTTCACTCAAATTTGATAATTCTTTCAAAGGTGTGCTCAATCTTTATATATATATATATATATTTATCAAACTAACAAGATTCAACTTGTGAACACTTGCAACTGTCTCACTTGGATTGCACAACAACAAGAACGATAGAATAACACTGAAACAAATTTTTTTTTTTTTCGATGATTCTGGATTATCAAATGACAAAGGATGATAGAAATAACGTAGATCTTAAAATAGAACAAAGGATAACACAAAACTGAAACAGAATGAATTTTTGTTTTTGTTTTTGATAGATATGACGATAGAAAAAAAAAATACCACAGATCTGAGAACAGAACAAAGGATAGTCAGATCTGAAAATAACAACAAAGATAACTTACTTGAATTCAATGAGCCAAAGCTCTGATACCAAATGATATGAATCCTCGTACGAATGAAAGGCAAGCACGAATATAGAAATCGCACCCTCAATTCAATAACAAACAAGGAACGATTATTTTGTCCCGATCTTTTGAAACAAGTAAAAATTTGTGATATTCACCTCTAAGTTATTTAACTTAGCAACAAATATCAACGATAAAACAATTGAATCAAGAACGAACCTTCAAAGAACAAGCCTATGACAATCCGAGCGAGAAACAATCGACAAACGCCACAAAGATTAAATCTTTGATAAGTTTGATTTTTAGTAAACACAAAGCACAAGCCTTGCAAGATTGAGAGAACTCAATACAATTTCATATATCTTCCATAATGATCCGTTCAACAATAATACATGCATTATATAATCATTAAAATACAAGAAAAGTAGTGTGAAAAGCTTAAATGAGCTAATTAGCAACTTTGACACGGAAGTGCGCCAAAGGACCGCGGGTGCGCTGCAGACTGGACCGCGGGTGCGGTACAGTCTCGGAAAAAAAAATTTTTTAAAAAAAAAAAAAATTTTTTTTTTTTTTTTTAGCAAGACCGCGGGTGCTGTCCTGTTTTGAGCGCGGGTGCGGTGCTGCTTCGGCGAATTTCATCTTGGAGCGTGGGTGCACTCCCTGTTGGAGCGCGGGTGCGGTTCGGCTTCGACCATGACCACTTGAATAACATTCCAAAACTCTCCAATATAATTCCCATGATTCCCAACCTCCTCTAATTTGGTCACCAAGTTTGTAGAACCTCTTTGGTAGTTCATCATGAGTACTTGAAGTGCTTCTTTAAACTTCTTGTTACGTCCTCTCGTTATAGGTCCTTCGGGCAACTCCAACGACTCCCATGCTTTCTTTGGTGCTTGATCAACCACGTTTGCATCAACTGTTCAGTCGCATGCCTACCTCCACAAGAATTACAGTAGACACCTGAAGTCCTTGAACTTTGATCAAAACCAGTCTGTCTTGATCCGCTGGAGCTCGACGAACTGCTCCCAGGTCGCTTAAACTGTTTCCCCTTCGCCTTCAGCTGTTCCTTTCTGCCACTGCTACTACCGCCACTATCAAATCTTGGAGGAGGAGATTGCACTGAAGGTTGTGGTGGTCTTGGCGTAGAAGCAACATATGGAGCACTCCGCTGTCTTATCAATCCTGCTTCTGCTCCTTTGGCCCGATTTAACGCATCTGCAAAATTATTCGGTCTCCCCGTGTTTACCAACGTAAAGATATCTGGATTTAAGCCATTGATAAATTGATCCGCCATGGCCTCGTCATTCCCTGAAACATGGGGTGCGAAACGAAGCAAGGAAGAGAATTTAGCAACATACTCTTCAATGTCCAGTTGCCCTTGCCTCAAGTTTGCAAATTCAGCGCCTTTATCTTTACGGTAGGATACAGGAAAGAAACGCTGATAGAACTCCGTCTTGAACACTTTCCATGTAATTTCTGTACCACGTTGCTCTAGTGCTCTTCTCATGTTCAACCACCAGTTCTTGGCTATGTCCTGGAGTTGATGGCCAATAAGCTTTATTCTTTTCTCGTCACCATACTCCAAAGACTCAAATAACATTTCAATGTCCTCAAGCCAACTTTCGCACTCGATGGCATTCTCGGTACCTTTTAATGTGGGAGGTCGAAAGGATTGGAATCGCTTCAGCAACGTCTCCATAGGGGTCGCCGTAACATCCATAGGATCTCCGGATGTGCTCCCCTGTTCTGGTGCTGTGGGTCGTAGAGGTACTGCTGCTCTTCTAGGTGGCATATCTAATAATCCAAAGGATTAGTATACAAACTATACAACTGTCTCAGCCATCCTCTAGTCAGTTACCTCTGATCTAGAATCAGTTCTGATTCAGTTAATCACATGTTATAATCGATCAGATAACAACAACATGTAATAAGGAAAGCAATAAACATGTTAGCACATCATAAGCAAGGAAGAAGACTCGATCTACCCCGCTCATTCTATCTTATCTTACTTTAAAGGAACTATGGCTCTGATACCACCTGTTGTGGGGACCCGGGCTCTAATTCTTTTTCTTGGGATTAAATGGATCGTTATTATAAAACATGGGTCAAATTTTCGCTTTTTACATAAAAACACATGTAACTAAACCAACATAAGTTCTTACTTTAATTTACAACATAAAACATAAAGTACATGTCTTGATCCATAAACAACTAGTGTTCACTATCATCTAAACTCAAATGATAGTACAAGCCTAACAAAAGAACCACTAGTACTCTGCTGCGCCCGAGATCACCACGCTATCACGATCATCGCTGTCTCGACCCAAATCCTGCCCCACCTGTTGTTATGCACACATACAGACATAACAACTGCCGGAAAACCGGTGAGAACAAATCCCAGTATAAACATGTATACATGCAGTAAAACAATCTAAAACATGCAACATGCTAATATGAATGACATGCATATATATAATCATGCAATGCGAGTCTAATCATGTCTAGATGCGACTCGACTAGAACTCTAGGGATCCCGTTGTGAATAAGACGTCACTGTCTGTCACCTACCCTCCCAATCGAGGTGCTGTACGTCTTATTCCTAGACTTCGGCCTGATCTGTATCCACGTCTACAAAGGGGCGGTGATCTTCCCCTAAGCTGAGATATCGCCGAACATCTAGAAGTCTGCCTGATCTCCAGACTGTCCTATCTTAATGCATATATACACAATCTGTAAACAAGCATGATCCTTCTAATGCAATGCCATAAGATCTGTAAACAAAGCATAGCAAGATTTTGAAAGCGGACCGGTTACGGAGGCCGGAAACGCAACGGAAGCGAAAAATTAAAATTTTAGAGCATATATTTCGGCCCCCTCATATATTTTGTGCAATATTTACAAGAAATCAAAAACATGCATAGGATGTTTGTAGAAATTTACCTATCAACTCCTTAGAGTTGATGAAATGGCTCCAACTTTGTTTAAAATAACAAAGCTCTTCTTGGCAAGATAAGTCTACAAGCTTCCTTCCTCCAAAAATCAAGCCCACCACTTAACAAGGTAAATCCCCTCAAGTTTTGCACTAGAAAAACTTGAGGATTTTTCAAAGAGAATGATTTTTGCTCTCCAAAATGAAGAACAAAAACTTGAAAAATGAGAGAGAAAACCACCCCAAAAATTCGGCCAAGTGAAGTGTGAGATGAGTGTGGGAGACTAGCCTAGGTTGTTGTGTAAAGTTGTCTCTCAAAAGTTGCATGCTTTTGGAATTTTTAATAAAAAGTAATCAACAACCTTTCACCTCCCAAACATGCAAACCCTAGCATGTCTCACATATATTATATGGTTTTTAACACATTAAAAACCATAGACTAAATTTTATTATCTCAAACACATTTGAGATTAATTAAATATTACTTGATTTTACTCAAGTCCCACTAGTTAAATAATTATTTAAATTGAGCTCTACAAGACTCAATATTATTTAATTAATTCAACACTTGAATTAATTTAATTATTTAGACTCTACTAGGTCCACTAGTGTTTAATTAATTCAACACTTGAATTAATTTAATTTAGTCCACAATAATGTTTATGAAAATCACAATTTTCAACTACATTATTTACTTGGCCAAATTTTAATCTTAGGAACACTTCCATAAATTAAAACTTATATCTCTCATAGAAGTCATACTTCTAATTTTCTTTACGCTTATAAACACTTTTATAAGCCGTTCAACACATTGAACTATTTTACTTCTCTTCGGGATTTACTAAGCAAGTATTTGTGTGGCCCTCAATGGTTCATTGATACAACTAGCCGTGGGTTCACATCTCTATGTGATTCGGACTAAACATGTCCTTATTCGAGCATACCCCAATTGCTCCATTCTTACTTATCAACCCCTTGATAGTAAGAACGTCAGAACTCAAGTCTGATAGTACCCAACCAATCACGTTAAACGCCTAGCAGCATCGCTTACGTGATTCCCTAGGTATCACATGATAGTGCCTGCAAGAACCATTCAATTATGGTTAGCGTACAGTACGGTCCCTTCAACTCATATATCCCGACCGATTCGACAACTATTGGTTTATCGAGAGTTGTCAATGAATCGATACTATGTGTCATGTCGTGGTTGCATCGATGGTGTAATCTATGAAACCCCTTTCATAATTACAACCATACTCTGATCAGAGATTTCAACCCACACATACATGAGAAACACATAGGATATCCATACCCGTAGGTAAGCGGTGAATCCCCGACTACAATGCATCGACTCCTATATGTTTCGCCGTAACACCCAACCTTGCCACCTGATGACCCCATAAGAGTCGGTAAACAAGTCAAAGTGAAACGCTAGCATATAGAGTCTCAATGTTGTCCCGGGTCATAAGGACTAATGGTGTACAACCATAAACTAGGACTTTTCCACTCGATAAGTGAGAACCACTTGGAAAGTCCTTTATAGAGGGTTGTTCAGTGCACTCTACCAGGAGCACCTATCTGCATGCTCGGACATCACAATGTCCCCTACCAATGAAACATGGTACTCACATCGCAGATACTAGTCTCTAACTCGAGCGGCCTTTATCCTTCTTAGTGGCGGCTGAATCGACTAGGAACGGTTTAGAATATACAGTATTCCAAATATGAGTTTCATGATACTCATCATATGAGCATCTCATATTCTTTCTACTATTTGTATATTCAAGGACTTTATCTATGCAACAAGCATGGGTATAAAGATAAAGATGCGCCAAATTAATAAATTGAAATATTATTAAAATAAAGATCGTTTATACAAAGAGTTTCATTGTGAACAGTCGGCCAACACTTGGCTCGACGTGCACCTACTCTAACAATCTCCCACTTGCACTAGAGCCAACTACCTATATGCTTTAGACCCATTGATTCGCGATGCTTCTCGAACGATGGTCCTGGTAAAGGCTTAGTTAGTGGATCAGCAACATTATCTGCGGAGCCGACTTTGTCAATCACGACATCTCCTCTTTCCACGATCTCTCTGAGGATGTGGTACTTTCTCAATACGTGTTTGGACTTCTGATGAGACCTTGGCTCCTTCGCCTGAGCTATGGCTCCCGTGTTGTCGCACATCACCGGGATAGGAGCAACTCCATTTGGAATGACGCCCAACTCTTGGACGAAATTCCTAATCCAAACAGCCTCCTTTGCTGCAGCCGATGCAGCAATGTATTCTGCCTCAGTGGTGGAATCCGCAGTACTGTCTTGCTTGGAACTCTTCCAAGAGACAGCACCACCATTGAGCATGAATATGAATCCGGAGGTTGAATTCGAGTCATCAACATCGCTTTGGAAGCTAGAGTCGGTATAGCCTTCCAATTTCAGTTCTCCACCCCCATAGACCAAGAACAACTTATTGGTCCTTCTCAAATACTTGAGGATGTCTTTCACAGCTTTCCAGTGTGGAAGACCGGGGTTGGATTGATATCTACTCACTACACTTAGTGCAAATGCCACGTCAGGACGTGTAGATATCATCCCATACATGATACTATCAATGGCTGAAGCATACGGAATTCGTGTCATCGCCGCTATCTCTGCATCAGTCTTTGGAGACATAGACTTGGATAGGGACACGCCATGACACATTGGTAGATGTCCTCTCTTGGACTCATCCATCGAGAACCGCTTCACGATGGTATCAATGTATGTGGACTGGGTGAGACCAAGCAATCTTTTTGATCTATCTCTATAGATCTGTATTCCCAATACAAAAGATGCTTCACCCAAGTCCTGCATTGAGAACTTACTTGCTAACCATATCTTTGTTGATTGCAACATTCCTACATCATTCCCAATGAGTAGAATGTCATCAACATAAAGAACAAGGAATGTCACAGCACTCCCACTGACCTTCTTATACACACAGGGTTCCTCAGGATTCTTAGTAAAACCAAACTCTTTGATTGTACTATCGAATCTGAGGTTCCAACTCCTCGATGCCTGCTTAAGACCATAAATAGATCTTTGAAGTTTGCATACCATATGCTCACTTCCGATAGATGTGAAACCCTCAGGTTGAGACATGTAAATTTCTTCCTTAATATCCCCATTAAGGAAAGCTGTCTTAACATCCATCTGCCATATCTCATAGTCATACCATGCAGCTATGGCTAGCAATATCCTAATGGACTTGAACATCGCAACTGGAGAAAAGGTTTCCTCATAGTCAACACCTTGCCTTTGAGTATACCCTTTTGCTACCAATCGCGCCTTGAAGGTCAATACCTTCCCATCCGCCCCAAGTTTCCTCTTGTAAATCCATTTACACCCTATGGGAACAATTCCCTCAGGTGGATCTACGAGATTCCACACTTGGTTCGAATGCATGGAATTCATCTCAGATTCCATTGCTTCAAGCCACTTGGATGAATCGGCATCCGATAACGCTTCCTTGAAAGTCCTTGGATCACATCCAAGGTTAGGCTCATCATGGCCCTCTTCAAGAAGCAGACCATACCTCACAGGTGGTCTCGAGACTCTCTCGGTTCTTCTAGGAGCTTGTATCTCCTCACTTGGCTTCTCGGGTGTGGGTTCTACAACTGTGGGTGTCTCTCGAACCTCTTCGAGTTCTATCATCTCGCCTTTTCTATCTAATAGAAATTCCTTTTCCAAAAAGGTTGCGTTCCTAGAAACAAACACCTTTGCTTCTTGGGGATGATAGAAGTAATATCCAATTGAATTCCTCGGATATCCCACAAAGTAGCATAAAATGGATCGACTATCCAATTTATCTCCCACTGTCTGCTTCACATAAGCAGGACACCCCCATATTCTAAGATAAGAATACTTGGGAGGCTTACCCATCCATATCTCATATGGAGTCTTGTCAACTGCCTTTGTATGGACATTGTTCAACAACATTGCCGCTGTTTCAAGCGCATATCCCCAAAAGGATGGCGGCAACTCCGTGAACCCCATCATAGACCGAACCATGTCCATCAAAGTCCGGTTACGACGCTCCGAAACACCATTTAACTGTGGTGTAGCGGGCGGAGTCCACTGCGAGAGAATCCCATTCTCTCTAAGATACTCTTGGAACTCGGCACTCAAGTACTCACCACCTCGATCCGATCGAAGTGTCTTGATGCTTCGTCCCAATTGCTTCTCTACTTCACTTCTGAATTCTTTGAACCTTTCAAAGGCTTCAGACTTGTATTTCATCAAATACACATACCCATACCTCGAATGGTCATCGGTAAAGGTGATGAAGTAGGCATGTCCATGCTTAGTGGTGATGCTAAGCGGACCGCACACATCGGTATGGATCAAATCCAATAACCCTTTGGCTCGCTCCGCATGGCCCTTAAAGGGAATTTTGGTCATCTTTCCTTTTAGACAGGATTCACAAGTCGTGAGAGCATTAATATCGGACATATCAAACATGCCAACTCCCACTAACTTGTTCATCCTTCTTAGGGATATATGACCTAATCGAGCATGCCATAATTGTGCCGAATTAAGAGTATCTTGTTTGCGCTTATTTGTTGTTGTTATCGTTTGGACATTGTTAAGTGGAATATCTTTTAATTTTAAGGTGTAGAGATTGTTTTCAATTTCACCGGTACCAACTAAACATTCATTCTTGTAAATATTGCAAACACCTTTGCCAAATAAACAAGAAAATCCATCGATATCAAGCATAGGAATGGAAATAATGTTTTTGATCAAGTCTGGTACAAATAAAACATCTCTTAATACAAACTTAAAATCATTGTTCAAAATTAAACAAACATCTCCTATGGCCTTGGCAGCAACTCTTGCTCCATTGCCCATCCTTAAGAAGGTCTCACCCTCTCGGAGCCTTCTACTTCTTCCCATCACCTGCAAATCGTTACAGAGATGTGAGCCACAGCCGGTATCCAATACCCAAGAAGTAGAGTTAATCGAGATATTTACTTCAATAAAGAACACACCTTTGGCAGAACCCTTCTGCGCAAGATATTCCCTGCAGTTACGCCTCCAATGTCCAGGCTTCTTGCAGTGGTGACAGATGTCAACAGTCTTCTCAGCCTTCACTGGCGCGGCTGCCACTACGGGACTCGAAGTCTGCCTCTTCAAGGGCTCGCTCTTCTTGGTACGCTGGAAAGAACGCTTCTTTCCCTTCCCAGGTGGACCGGTCTTCGTGCCAGATGAAGAGCCCACAAAAAGAACCTGCTTCTCCTTCTTGATCGTGGACTCAAAGGTCACAAGCATGTTCACCAACTCTTCAAGGCTGGGCTCAAGCTTGTTCATGTTGAAGTTCACGACAAAAGGATCGAAAGAGCTGGGCAGTGACAACAGCAACACATCCGTGGTCAACTCCGATGGCAACACCAAATCCATGCCTACGAGCTTGTCCACGAGCCCAATCAACTTTAGGCCATGCTCATGGACCGAAGTCCCATCTCGCATGCGTAAAGTGATGAGCTCCTTTACTGTGGCATGCCTCAAAGGCCGAGTCTGCTCTCCGAAGAGCTCCTTGAGGTGCATATGAATGTCAGCAGCATTCTTTGCATCCTCGAATCGCCTTTGCAGCTCATCGTTCATTGAAGCCTGCATATAACACTTCGCCTTCAAGTCATGGTCACACCATTCCTTGTAGGTCTGCAATTCCTCAGGAGTGCAGCCTATAGGAGCCTCAGCAGGGGGCGCCTCAGTCAGTGTATACGCGATCTTCTCCGAGTTTAGGACAATCTTTAAATTTCTTAGCCAAGTGATATAGTTTGGTCCGGTTAGAATGTGTTTTTCGAGAATGACGGAAAACGGGTTGCGAATTGATGACATGTCAAAGATTGTACTGAAAAGTAAAACAGATAAATGTTAATGACTATTTTAAAATATTTAATAAGATATAAAGTTTGGACTTTTACTTTATAAATAATCGCTCCCACTGTTTTGACATTTTCACTACCCTCTAGTGAAAACGGGAAACATTTTCCTCAGAAGGTACGTAAGGTCCAATTAGCGAATTGTGACCCCGAATAATATCGGCCATCACAATTCCTAAAAGGTAGTTTCCAATTGCATCGCCATGCAACCCTCTACGTATACTTTTGTCTCATGTTTGATTAGGACCCAATAATATGACGTCGTTCATCTTTACGTGTCAAGCCTAACCCATCGATATTGAACCTTAATGGACGGTCGCCATGAGTTCCCTCAATAATATGAGCCGAAATCATGGGAGTTCCACGTAGTTCACATCACAATGTCAATGGATGTCACAGCTTTCCGGCACTCAAGGCTCCCCAATAACATGAGCCGAGCCCCGAGTACGGGTAGCGTTCATCATGCATCCATTGTCGATGGAAGACAAGGAAATTATAAACAAATTTATAATTCCCCTTTTCGGACTTGATATTAATTTTGAATCTTATTCAAAATGAGGGTTTTTAATTTTGAAAGGTCTCATCTTTAATTTTATTTTAAAAGCTCGCCATGTTTGATCGTATGTTTGCCGGATTCATGCAACTTTGTTATTATTATAATAATAACGCACATACTCATTATTTATAACATATCATGCATATATTATAAATAGAAAACAGTACAAGGATGATCAATTGCCCCAATACTAATGGCCCGTGTGAGCCAAACACGGGCCTAGGTCCAATCCTAGGGTAAATGCAAGGGATGCAATGCAACTAAAACTATTACATTAGCATCCTATATTACATGTCTTCGATCTTCATAATCACCAAGGCCACCATCTTCCAATCTTGATCTTCCCCTATTCTAATATTTACAATTAAATATCCATGGCACATAGGGATACATCTCATGGGGTGGGAACGGGCCATAAACCAAGCCCACTTTAAAAATTGATAATTATTACAATCATACAACACAAATATCCTAGCATACACCTAGCAAATTGGGCTTGGGCTTTTGATCATCCTTCATGCATAATATCACATATCATACACCATCAATTAATTATCACTATAATTAATTGATCCAATATTATATTTCTTGATCCAATCACTAACCGCCACAATTATAAATTAAATTAACAAAGTATACAAACACCTTTGTCTACTTTCAAATTAATTTATTTATAATCGAATTTCTTGTAAATCACAATTTACTATAAATAATTAAAGTCCAACTTCAATTATTTATTTTATGAGAAAATATGTGCAACAATTGTAAATTTAAACTTAAGGGCCCAAAAACCATTTTTCACCAAAAATATTTAGGCCCATTTAAATTTCACAAATTATGTTGGCCATCCAATGGCCCAACATCTCAAGGCCCATGACACTAAGATTGTCCAAAACACTTTTGGAAACCCTAGCCGTCATCGCCGTCGCCGGAGCTCCGTCGCCGGATTCCGGCAACAACAAAAATTTTTTTTTTTATTTTGAAAGCTGGACTTATTCGGGCAGCCCCTCGGGCTGCCCTTTGCTGCCCGAAATTTCAGGGCAGCTCGGGCAGCCCTCGAGCAGCAACATGCTGCCCGAAAAATCATTTTTTTTTTGTTTTTCTTCAAAATTTTCGGCCCTTGAGTTTTCTTGCACAAAAAAATCTCAAACGGTTAAAAATCGATCTCAACATAATATTATGCAAATATTACACAAAAACCGTAACCTTAGCTCGGATACCACTTGAAAGCGGACCGGTTACGGAGGCCGGAAACGCAACGGAAGCGAAAAATTAAAATTTTAGAGCATATATTTCGGCCCCCTCATATATTTTGTGCAATATTTACAAGAAATCAAAAACATGCATAGGATGTTTGTAGAAATTTACCTATCAACTCCTTAGAGTTGATGAAATGGCTCCAACTTTGTTTAAAATAACAAAGCTCTTCTTGGCAAGATAAGTCTACAATCTTCCTTCCTCCAAAAATCAAGCCCACCACTTAACAAGGTAAATCCCCTCAAGTTTTGCACTAGAAAAACTTGAGGATTTTTCAAAGAGAATGATTTTTGCTCTCCAAAATGAAGAACAAAAACTTGAAAAATGAGAGAGAAAACCACCCCAAAAATTCGGCCAAGTGAAGTGTGAGATGAGTGTGGGAGACTAGCCTAGGTTGTTGTGTAAAGTTGTCTCTCAAAAGTTGCATGCTTTTGGAATTTTTAATAAAAAGTAATCAACAACCTTTCACCTCCTAAATATGCAAACCCTAGCATGTCTCACATATATTATATGGTTTTTAACACATTAAAAACCATAGACTAAATTTTATTATCTCAAACACATTTGAGATTAATTAAATATTACTTGATTTTACTCAAGTCCCACTAGTTAAATAATTATTTAAATTGAGCTCTACAAGACTCAATATTATTTAATTAATTCAACACTTGAATTAATTTAATTATTTAGACTCTACTAGGTCCACTAGTGTTTAATTAATTCAACACTTGAATTAATTTAATTTAGTCCACAATAATGTTTATGAAAATCACAATTTTCAACTACATTATTTACTTGGCCAAATTTTAATCTTAGGAACACTTCCATAAATTAAAACTTATATCTCTCATAGAAGTCATACTTCTAATTTTCTTTACGCTTATAAACACTTTTATAAGCCGTTCAACACATTGAACTATTTTACTTCTCTTCGGGATTTACTAAGCAAGTATTTGTGTGGCCCTCAATGGTTCATTGATACAACTAGCCGTGGGTTCACATCTCTATGTGATTCGGACTAAACATGTCCTTATTCGAGCATACCCCAATTGCTCCATTCTTACTTATCAACCCCTTGATAGTAAGAACGTCAGAACTCAAGTCTGATAGTACCCAACCAATCACGTTAAACGCCTAGCAGCATCGCTTACGTGATTCCCTAGGTATCACATGATAGTGCCTGCAAGAACCATTCAATTATGGTTAGCGTACAGTACGGTCCCTTCAACTCATATATCCCGACCGATTCGACAACTATTGGTTTATCGAGAGTTGTCAATGAATCGATACTATGTGTCATGTCGTGGTTGCATCGATGGTGTAATCTATGAAACCCCTTTCATAATTACAACCATACTCTGATCAGAGATTTCAACCCACACATACATGAGAAACACATAGGATATCCATACCCGTAGGTAAGCGGTGAATCCCCGACTACAATGCATCGACTCCTATATGTTTCGCCGTAACACCCAACCTTGCCACCTGATGACCCCATAAGAGTCGGTAAACAAGTCAAAGTGAAACGCTAGCATATAGAGTCTCAATGTTGTCCCGGGTCATAAGGACTAATGGTGTACAACCATAAACTAGGACTTTTCCACTCGATAAGTGAGAACCACTTGGAAAGTCCTTTATAGAGGGTTGTTCAGTGCACTCTACCAGGAGCACCTATCTGCATGCTCGGACATCACAATGTCCCCTACCAATGAAACATGGTACTCACATCGCAGATACTAGTCTCTAACTCGAGCGGCCTTTATCCTTCTTAGTGGCGGCTGAATCGACTAGGAACGGTTTAGAATATACAGTATTCCAAATATGAGTTTCATGATACTCATCATATGAGCATCTCATATTCTTTCTACTATTTGTATATTCAAGGACTTTATCTATGCAACAAGCATGGGTATAAAGATAAAGATGCGCCAAATTAATAAATTGAAATATTATTAAAATAAAGATCGTTTATACAAAGAGTTTCATTGTGAACAGTCGGCCAACACTTGGCTCGACGTGCACCTACTCTAACAGATTTGTATACAATTCTATAAACAAATCTATAAACAATAATAATCATGTCTAGATATAAACAATGACACAAGTATGTGATTTTGGTTGGGAAACTCAAATGTGATCTCATTTGAGTCATGAATCCCCAAACAAAACATGTACTATACCTTTCTTTACACAGTCGATGTCACGATCGTGAAGATAAATCTGAAATGGAAATGTGGATATACACATTCTATTAATTCCCACTAAATTCAACCTATTTACAATTCACTAACGAGCTGGATATAATTCGACGGTATAACTACGCATTTCTTTGATACCGATCGATCTAATTCTCAACATATATCCATAATCAATAACCTCAACCCATAATCCTCCTCATAAGCACATGAGAGTATTCAAAATCTGCATATTCTATTTCTAAACATGCTGAAATTCATAGAACTTGCATATGATATCAGTTCTTCGATCCTTTTTCCAATATATCATGCTCAATACGCCAAGAACACAATATAATTATCATAGTCCAATTTCCTCAACATCTAAAATCTGAACCATGCTGAAATTAAATGAAATTTACATCACTTTGTAGCCGTCGATGCAAGGATCAATAATCTAAACTAGGATTTAAAATCGAATAGCCAAATCTTGATAAATCTTACCTCAAAGCTTTGAAGAAGTTTGAGGGTTTTAAGGAAGCTCTCGGTTCTTTGGCTGGAAAATGCAGAATGAGTGAATCAGCACGAATTCATATATATACTATGCCATGTGTCACGTTAAGAAGAAAGGGTGGATGGCTCGCATGCAGCACCGCAGGTGCGGTACTGTAAGGAGCGCGGGTGCGCTATGGCTTCGGCAGAACTTTTTATTTTCCATAATGCGTAGACCGCGGGTGCGGTCATGTAACGACCGCGGGTGCGGTCTTATTCTACCGCAGGTGCGGTGAAGCTACGGAAGTTTTGGCCAACCTACTGTCCATGCACCGCGGGTGCGGTGTCTACAAGCACCGCGGGTGCGCAGTAGCTTCGAATTACTATGGAAAAATTCTATATTTCAAGCCAAACTTCTTCATCTCTTATTTCTTATCTTTATGCGCATTATTCATAGCATATCTATTCATTCAGAATGATCACTCGGTATTCTGGGCATTACAGATAGTGAGGCTACTATGGCTCGTTTTCTGTGTGGTTTGAATAGAGAAATTCAAGACCAAGTGGAGCTTAGACATTACTTGGACCTAGATGAAATGGTGCAGATGGCGATAAAAGTGGAGCATCATCTCAAGAGGAGAGGAGTTGGTCGTACCACACAAGCTGAGAATACATCAACACCTTGGCGTTCCAATGTTATTAAACGTGAAGAAAGCAAGGTAGTGGTCAAGCCCAAAGTTGACATTAAACAGGAGGCGCCTAAGCAGGGAATGCAAGGTAAACCTGAAACTCCTATTAATCGTTCTAGAGATATTAAATGTTTTAGGTGTCAAGGAGTTGGACATATTGCTAGCCAATGTCCCAATAAAAGGGTGATGGTGTTGAATAATTATGGGGAGTATGAATCTCATAGTGAGGGAGATGATGGAGAGGATGAAGATGAGATGCCTGCATTAGAGGATCCTGATGAGGGATATGAAGCAGTTGTGGGTGAGGCATTAGTGACTAGGCGTATCATGAGTGCCCAAGTCAAAGAAGAGGAGACGAATCAGAGGGAAAACTTGTTCCATACTAGATGTTTTGTCAGTGGCAAAGTTTGCAACATTATTATAGATGGAGGAAGTTGTACCAATGTTGCTAGTCTTGAAATGGTGGAAAAATTGAGCTTGCCTACTTTGAAACATCCCCAACCATATAGGCTACAGTGGTTGAATGACTGTGCCGAAGTGAAGGTGAACAAACAAGTTTTGGTTGCGTTTTCGATTGGGAAGTATATTGATGAGGTGTTGTGTGATGTGGTGCCAATGCATGCTTGTCATATTTTGTTAGGGAGACCATGGCAATATGATAGGCAAGTGACACATGATGGGTTTAGAAATAAATATTCTTTTGTACTAAAGAAAGAACCCATTGTTTTACTTCCTTTGTCCCCAAAGCAAGTGTTGGAGGACCAATTGAAAAAGAAGAAAAGAGATGAGGCTGAAAGAAAGAGTAAATTAAAAAGTGAGATGGCCTTTGAAAAGAAAAATGAAATGGCTAAAAACAAAAGTGATAAAAAATCGAGATAGCCATACAAAAGAAAAATGAGGAAAAAGAAAATGAGAGGAAAGAGGCCAAAAAGAAAACATATATGGCCCAAAAGAGTGAGTTGAAGCAATTGATGCACACACATGAACCACTTGTGTTGATTGTTTATAAGAAGATCCTCCTTAACACAAGTGATATAGCCGGGTCCCTTCCGAGCATTGTAATTTCACTTTTGCAGGAATTTGAAGATGTATTTCCGGAGGAGCTACCTCAAGGATTACCACCATTGAGGGGGATTGAGCACCAAATTAATTTGGTACCCGGAAGTGTATTGCCAAATCGTCCAGCTTACAGAAGCAATCCGGAGGAGACTAAGGAGCTACAACTACAGGTAAGTGAGTTGTTAGATAGGGGTTTTGTGCGTGAGTCCATGTCTCCTTGTGCTGTACCTGTTTTACTAGTTCCTAAGAAAGATGGCTCATGGCGTATGTGTGTAGATTGTAGGGCAATCAATAATATAACCATCACTTATAGGCATCCCATACCTAGACTAGATGATATGTTAGATGAATTGCATGGTGCTTGTATTTTTAGCAAGATTGACTTCAAAAGTGGTTATCACCAAATTAGAATGAGGGAAGGTGATGAGTGGAAAACGGCTTTTAAAACCAAGTATGGGTTATATGAGTGGATGGTCATGCCTTTTGGTTTAACTAACGCTCTTAGTACCTTTATGAGGTTGATGAATCATGTCTTGCGTGCTTACATAGGGAAATTTGTTGTGGTTTATTTTGATGATATTCTTGTGTATAGCAAAGATTTAGAAGAACATGTTGAGCATTTAAGACTTGTACTAATAACACTTAGGGATGAACATTTATATGCTAATCTTAAGAAATGTGATTTTTGTACAAGCAAACTTGTCTTCCTTGGTTTTGTGGTAAGTTCACAAGGGATACAAGTGGATGAGGACAAGGTAAGTGCTATTCGAGATTGGCCAACGCCTGCTAATGTTAGTCAAGTTCGAAACTTTCATGGTCTTGCAAGCTTCTATAGGAGGTTTGTAAAAGATTTTAGCACATTGGCGGCACCGATGACAGCGGTGATTAAGAAGCACGTTCCATTCCATTGGGGCGAGGAGCAAGAGAAGTCTTTTAATATTATTAAACAAAAATTAATAAATGCGCATTTACTTGTTTTGCCTGATTTTTCTAATACTTTTGAAATTGAATGTGATGCTTCAGGTGTAGGTATTGGTGGTGTTTTGATGCAAGGAGGACGACCAGTGGCGTACTTTAGTTAGAAACTCAATGGAGCAGCGCTGAACTATCCAACGTATGACAAGGAGTTGTACGCGCTTGTGAGGACCTTGGAGGTGTGGCAACACTACTTGAGGCCTAAAGAGTTTGTGATTCACACGGATCATGAGTCTCTTAAGCACCTTAAGGGGCAACAGAAGTTGAACAAGCGGCATGCTAAGTGGGTGGCATTCATAGGTACATTTCCCTACATAATCAAATACAAACAAGGTAAGGATAATGTAGTGGCCGACACACTATCACGGAGGTACGTATTAATCTCTACCTTGGATTCGAAAATCTTGGGATTTGGACATATGAAAGAGTTGTATTTGTTGGATGAGGATTTTAAGGAGATATTTGAAACATGTATGCATGGTCCACATGATAAATTTTATTTGCATAATGGGTTTTTATTTAGAGAAGATAGAATGTGCATTCCTAAGTCATCAATTCGTGAATTACTTGTGAGGGAGGCACATGGTGGAGGTTTAATGGGGCATTTTGGTGTGGCTAAAACTTTGAGTTGTTTGCATGAGCATTTTTATTGGCCACATATGAAACGTGATGTTGAACGTGTTTGTGAAAAATGCATTACTTGTAGACAAGCTAAGTCTAGAACACAACCACATGGATTGTATACACCACTTCCTGTTCCTAGTGAACCTTGGGTTGATATCTCTATGGACTTTGTTTTGGGGTTGCCTAGGACTAAGAAAGGGAGGGATTCAATATTTGTTGTTGTTGATAGATTCTCTAAGATGACACATTTTATTGCTTGTCACAAAACTGATGATGCATCCAACATTGCAGATTTGTTCTTTAAAGAAGTCGTTAGGTTGCATGGTATGCATAGGACTATCGTTTCTGATCGTGATGTTAAATTTTTGAGTTACTTTTGGAAAAATTTGTGGGCTAAGCTTGGCACTAAACTGTTGTTTTCTACTACATGTCATCCTCAAACGGATGGACAAACTGAAGTTGTTAATAGAACTCTAGGAACACTTTTGCGTGCTATACTCAAAAAGAACTTGAAAAATTGGGAAGAATGTTTGTCATTTGTTGAGTTTGTTTATAACCGTAGCGTGCATTCTACTACGAATTATTCACCATTTGAGATTGTTTATGGTTTTAATCCTTTGACTCCGTTGGATTTGATGTCTTTACCTGTGAGTGAAAGGTTAAACATGGATGGGCAAAAGAAGGCTGAATTTGTTAGGAGTTTGCATGAGAAGGTCAAGGCGAACATCGAGAAGAAGAATTTACAATACACGAAACAAGCCAACAAGGGAAGGAAAAAGATGGTTTTTGAAAAGGGAGATTGGGTGTGGTTGCACTTAAGGAAGGAAAGATTTCCAGAAAAGCGACGTTCAAAACTCTTACCTAGGGGTGATGGACCATTTCAAGTGCTTGAAAAGATTAACGACAATGCCTACAAACTAGAACTACCAGGTGAGTACAATGTCAGTTCTACTTTTAATGTTAGTGATCTTTCGTTGTTTGATGTAGGAGATGATCAAGATTTGAGGACAAATCCTTTTCAAGAAGGGGAGAATGATGCAAACGTGGTTGATCAAGCACCAAAGGAAGCATGGGAGTCGTTGGAGTTGCCCGAAGGACCTATAACGAGAGGACGTAACAAGAAGTTTAAAGAAGCACTTCAAGTACTCATGATGAACTACCAAAGAGGTTCTACAAACTTGGTGACCAAATTAGAGGAGGTTGGGAATCATGGGAAATATATTGGAGAGTTTTGGAATGTTATTCAAGTGGTCATGGTCGAAGCAGAACCGCACCCGCGCTCCAACAGGGAGTGCACCCGCGCTCCAAGATGAAATTCGCCGAAGCAGCACCGCACCCGCGCTCAAAACAGGACCGCACCCGCGGTCTTGCTAAAAAAAAAAAAAAAAAAAAAAATTTTTAAATAAAAAAAAATTTTCCGAGACTGGACCGCAGCGCACCCGCGGTCCTTTGGCGCACTTCCGTGTCAAAGTTGCTAATTAGCTCATTTAAGCTTTTCACACTACTTTTCTTGTATTTTAATGATTATATAATGCATGTATTATTGTTGAACGGATCATTATTGAAGATATATGAAATTGTATTGAGTTCTCTCAATCTTGCAAGGCTTGTGCTTCGTGTTTACTAAAAATCAAACTTATCAAAGATTTAATCTTTGTGGCGTTTGTCGATTGTTTCTCGCTCGGATTGTCATAGGCTTGTTCTTTGAAGGTTCGTTCTTGATTCAATTGTTTTATCGTTGATATTTGTTGCTAAGTTAAATAACTTAGAGGTGAATATCACAAATTTTTACTTGTTTCAAAAGATCGGGACAAAATAATCGTTCCTTGTTTGTTATTGAATTGAGGGTGCGATTTCTATATTCGTGCTTGCCTTTCATTCGTACGAGGATTCATATCACAAGGTCATGGGTTCGATTCCCATTGATTGCAAGGAGTGCAATTATTGGTAGGGAGATTGTTGGGTGCAATAATTGTCCTTGCTCGGTAGAGCGATCGAACCATGGTGCTTGTGTTGTTGTGCGGTTTAAAAGATTTGAGTTGCACCATTACCACGAGCTATAGCTTTTGGTAAAGCGGTAAGCATTCGGTCCTACAGAAGCCCCAGGGACAGCAGGGGGTGCCAGGACAGCAGAGACCAACCCATGCACTAGGGGCTCCTAGACAGGAGGGGGGACCACCATGCCCACAGTGCGGCAAATATCATTACGGCAAATGCATGCGAGGCACCTACAGGTGCTTCATATGCAAACAAGAGGGGCATAAGGCTGCAGATTGCCCTCGGAACAAGGGTCCCACCACCGGAAGAGCATATGTGATGCACGCCGAGGAGGTTGAGGCGGAGCCCGACTCTACGCTGATCACTGGTAACTTTTACGATTAAGTCTAATTGGTTATAATATTGATTGCCTGTAATTGTTCGATCATTATGTGATTTGACAATTGGGACCGTTAACATAGAAAGAATTAGGATGCATGTTCTACCTAGTTTGAGATCATTTTCGAATTCATGCAATTTTGAGGAGTAATTTGATGTTAATTTTCGAGATTTCGTTGATTTTGGGGTTAAATTCGAATAGGAGATTAGGGTCTTGTTGCAGTTTTCGAAAATTTGAAGGGGCATGGTACAATCTTCGAACTTTAAGGGGGTTAATTTGCAATTTTTGATTTTTCTGAGGGTGAATTTCGAATTTTAGGGAATTTTGGGTTAACTGCCGATAAAGAATCCTTATTGTTCAACAATATTAGACGTGATGGTATGATTTGTCGCAGGGAGGATATATATTGCAGGTGTAGCCACGCATGCATTGCTAGACTCAGGGGCTACGCATTCGTTTATATCTGAATCTTTCGTGAAGCGACTAGGGATCATGACAGTAGCGATGGATTCAGGATTCAGGGTATCGATTCCATACGGGGATCAGATGTTCACATCCCGAATAGTGCGAGGATTAGAGCTCAGGTTACAGCAGAAAGCAGTACGGGCGGATCTTATAGTACTACCGCTGCAAGAGTTTGACATCATACTAGGCATGGACTGGCTCTCTTCTCATGGAGCAGTCATAGATTTCCGCCAGAGGTCGGTGTCTGTTAGAACTCCTAGTGGGAAGCCATTTGTATTTGAGGCAGCTAGACATCAGCAGTTCCCGCACGTCATTTCCTGCATGTGTGCGAGGAAGCTTATTAAGAGAGGATGCCAGGCATTCTTAGCCAGCATAGTATCAGTGTCGGAGCCAGTCAGTCAGAGGCTGGAGGATGTAGATGTGGTCAGCGAGTTCTCGAGCGTGTTCCCTGACGATGTTTCAGGCATTCCACCAGACCGAGAGGTGGAATTCTCTATTGAGCTCATGCCAGGGACAGTGCCGATATCTAAGGCACCCTACCGATTAGCGCCTGCAGAGATGAAAGAGCTCAAGGATCAGATTCAGGATCTGCTGGACAAGGGTTTCGTTCGCCCTAGTTTTTCCCCTTGGGGCGCGCCAGTGCTATTTGTTAAGAAGAAGGATGGCAGCATGCGTCTGTGCATTGACTACCGAGAGCTGAACAGGGTTACAGTGAAGAATAAATATCCATTACCTAGGATCGAAGACTTATTTGATCAGCTTCAGGGAGCCTCAGTGTTCTCCAAGATAGACCTTCGATCCGGATACCACCAGCTGAAGGTGAGAGAGTCAGATGTGCATAAGACAGCTTTCCAGACGCGTTATGGGCACTATGAGTTCTTGGTGATGCCCTTCGGTTTGACGAACGCGCCGGCGATCTTCATGGATCTCATGAATCGCGTATTCCAGCCATTCTTGGATCAGTTTGTCATAGTGTTCATTGATGACATCCTGATCTATTCGAAGAGCAGGGAGGAGCACAGTCATCATCTGAGGACAGTATTGCAGACTCTACAGGATAGACGACTGTATGCCAAGTTCAGCAAGTGTGAGTTCTGGCTCGGCAGAGTGGCATTTTTGGGCCACATTGTATCTCAGGATGGCATAGAGGTAGACCCCAGCAAAGTAGAGGCAGTCAGAGATTGGCCAGTTCCGAAGAGCGTAACAGAGATCCGCAGTTTCTTGGGATTGGCAGGTTATTACAAGAAGTTCATCCAGGGCTTCTCTTCTATTGCGGTGCCTATGACCGCTTTGACGAAGAAGAACGCCAAGTTTATTTGGGGACCAGAGTGTCAGGGTAGCTTTGATAGACTGAAGCAGGCCTTGACCACCGCACCAGTATTAGCTATGCCATCAGGGCAGGGAGAGTTTGTAGTATATACAGATGCATCGAAGCTTGGTTTGGGCGCAGTTCTGATGCAGCAGGACAGAGTGATAGCCTATGCGTCCAGACAGCTGAAGGTTCATGAGAAGAATTATCCGACTCATGACCTCGAGCTAGCAGCAGTGGTATTTGCCCTGAAGATCTGGAGACACTATCTGTATGGGGAGAAGTGCAGGATTTTCACAGATCATAAAAGCCTGAAGTACTTCTTCACTCAGAAGGAACTGAATATGCGACAGAGGAGGTGGCTTGAGCTGGTTAAGGATTATGATTGTGATATTAGCTACCATCCGGGAAGGCTAATGTGGTCGCAGACGCTCTGAGCAGGAAGCACGCAGTGATTGCCCATCTGTCAGTGCAGAGACCGCTACAGGCTGAGATTCAGAGGTTTGAGCTTGCAGTTTATGCCAGGGGCGAGGCCCCGAATCTTGCTACTCTGACAGTACAGCCGACTCTGAGGGACAGAATCCGAGCAGGGCAGACTTCTGATGAGCAGCTACAGAAGTGGAGACAGAGAGACGAGACTAAAGGCCAGAGACTGTACACAGTTGTGGATGGCATAGTCAGATATAGGGACCGCCTATGGGTTCCTGATAGTGATTCTCTTCGAGCAGATATCCTGAGTGAGGCCCACAGCACTCTGTATTCCATCCATCCAGGGAGTACGAAGATGTATAAGGATCTGCAGTCACTGTACTGGTGGCCGGGAATGAAGAGGGATATCCTTCGGTTTGTCTCCGAGTGTTTGACATGTCAGCAGGTCAAGGCAGAGCATCAGAGACCTGCAGGGAAACTGAGACCACTCCCTATTCCCGAGTGGAAATGGGAGAATATTACTATGGATTTCGTGACCGGCCTTCCGAGGACTACTGGAGGATACAATGCCATCTGGGTGATTGTTGATCGGCTCACCAAGTTTGCTCATTTCTTACCGATCAAGAAGACATTCACCATGACTCAGTACGCAGAGCTGTACATCAGAGAGATAGTTAGGCTGCATGTGATCCCGGTGTCTATCGTGTCAGACAGGGATCCGAGGTTTACGTCTGTATTCTGGAAGAGTCTTCACCAGGCTTTGGGGACGAAGCTACTGTTCAGTACCGCATTTCATCTTCAGACAGACGGTCAGTCAGAGAGGGTGATACAGATTCTTGAGGATCTACTCCGAGCTTGCATGATTGACTTTCAGGGCAGCTGGGAGCCGAAGTTACCTCTTGTGGAGTTTACGTACAACAACAGTTATCAGGCATCGATAGGTATGGCTCCATACGAGGCACTGTACGGGAGGAAGTGTAGGTCGCCAGTATATTGGGATGAAGTAGGTGAGCGAGCAGAGTTGGGTCCGGATATTGTCAGACAGACAGCAGATCTAGTGGCCAAGATTAGAGACAGAATGAGGACTGCACAGAGCCGTCAGAAGAGTTATGCTGATCAGAGACGACGAGATCTAGAGTTCGCAGTAGGGGATCATGTTTTCGTGAAAGTAGCACCGATGAAGGGTGTGATGAGGTTCGGGAAGAAGGGCAAGCTCAGCGCTAGATTTATCGGACCATTCGAGATCCTAGAGAGAGTTGGGACACTCGCATACAGAGTGGCGTTACCGCCGAGTCTGTCGGGAGTTCATAACGTGTTCCACGTCTCCATGCTGCGAAAGTACATGTCGAATCCTTCACATGTGCTTAACTATGAGCCACTTCAGCTGACACCGCACTTATCATTTGAGGAGAGACCTACGCAGATTCTGGACAGACAGGAAAAGAGGCTCCGAAATAAGGTGATCCAGATGGTCAAAGTCAAGTGGTTGAATCACTCTGAGGAGGAGGCCACGTGGGAGACAGAGACCGAGATAAGGAGTCGCTATCCGGAGTTATTCGGTACGTTCTAATTTCGAGGACGAAATTTTGTTTAAGGGGGGGAGAGTTGTAAGGTCCAGGAATTTAATTAGCGTAACCTAAGTGCATGCAATATAGGATTTTTATTTTTAAATATGCTTAATTATTTTATGCATAATTCAAGCATGATAGGATTTAATTCATGAAATTTTAAAAGTTCATGCATTAGGGTTTGTACCTGCATTTCACGTTCAAACGAGGATCGGCGATCGGGGGATTTTCAGGAAAAATTATTTTACTATACGATTTATTTTTATAAATTAATTTAAAGCATTTTTAAGTGTATCTTTCGAAAATGGGAATTTTTGGGTATTTTTACCCGCAAGATTTTAATTTTTAACGGTAGGCAAATTTTACCGAATCGAGGGACTTTTTAATGATTTGGCTAATATTTTCAAAACCTTTTCAACACGAAACATTTTTCGGGAATGCGTTTGGACTTAATGGGCTTATGTTTAAGCTTGTTGGGCTTAAAATATTTGTTAAATTTTTAATTATCAAATTAGGCCCATTAATTGGTTTTTAGCCATTTAAATATTGTCTAACCTATCATTAACCTAAACCTAATTCCACCCCCAACAGCCGACACCCCCCATTCAGAGTTTGTCCCCTCGGTTTCAGAGAAATCTCAGTGGGAGGCCACGTTTTTGGCTTGCTTTTGCATAAAATAAAAGTGATCTGGGTCCCCTCCATAATCCTTGTTCTCCTAACGTCATTAGGCATGCTTTGTATCCTCTTTTGCTGCATCATTCACGTATATATATATATATACCTGATGTGTGAAATTATTTGATCGTTCCTTGAGCAGGAAGGATCTCTTCAGTTTTCACCCACGTCATGCATTTCTTTTAAACACTTCTCACGTTTTCTCTTCTAGTCGTGCAAGGGGACTGTCATTTGGTGCGAATGGGGTCTGGTACTACAGATCAGGAGGAGAGTCGTAGGTTGGAAATTGGGCCATGCGACGTAGAGTAGGAGTGACCCACGGTTCTTGTTTATGGGCGCGCATTTGAGTAGATCTATGATGGGGCGAGGTTCAGCATTGCAGGGGCCATACCAAGCCATGGATCAATCCTTGAGGGGTCCGAACCATGGCCTGGAAAGGCTCGGCAGGTGTTGGGACGAGCCACAACGCAGATCGAACTAGGGGGAGTGGTTAGCCGGGTAGGGTGTGTGAATCAATTTTCGAGCGGGTGAGCTGTGATTCGTGCATGGAAGAGTAGGCGTTGATTCTTTGGATCCAGAGGAGTCTAGAGTAGCCGATGTGTGATCGGCTGAGGGCTGCCTTCGGTGGGGAGAAGGATAGCACGTGAGTTAGAGGGGTGAGTAAAGGGGGGAACGTGTCTTGTTGGGAGGGCCGAGAGTCCAAGGTTTTGGCTGGGGGTCCAATCGTGAATTTAGGGGATGAGGTTAAATATTTAGGAACTTTTTAATGTTTTTAAGGTGTGTTAAAAAGTTTGGAAAGCTTAAATTAATTTGCGGTTCGATTCGGGATAAAACCGGGACTCCGGTCTAAGTATTAAAACGAATCGATTAAGTTTTGAAATGACCTCGATTTTACGTCTAAGAAATGCTTTTAAAAATGTTTTGGGACATTTTAAGGTGTTTGGTAAGCTTCGGGGCAATTTTAGAGGTTCAGGGGTGAAACGATAATTTTTGGGTTTCCAGGGGCTAAATGGTCATTTTTCGTCTTGGGTGAGAATTTGGTCCTGGCAGCGCCCTGAGCACAAATCATGATATTTTAAATGTTTATGCCTCATGTTTATGATTTTTACGCTATTATGATAATTATGGTGCATGCTTGGCTTAAAGGAAAAATTATGTATACGCATTCTTTTTATTAAGTGATGAACATGATGACACGTTTTGAAGGAAGTGATTTAGTTGTGACTAACACGATGACACGATGACATGTAAGGCCCGGGCTCAGTGGGCGGGTAATGCCGTCGGTGATGTCCCTCGCCGCCGGGTACCGCGGTTACACGTAGATGGATCCATCGACTGACATGATGACACGATGATACGAAAGTCACAGCTAATGAACGGAATTCAAATTAAGAAATTTAACACGCATATGCTGATACGATTATACATGCTATGATTTTTACCATGCTTTGACGGGACACGTTTATGTATACGATTTTACTGCTGACATGAAATGTATGTTCATTATGTTATTTTTCACTGCTGTGTGCTACGTATATGTATTCGTTATTACTGGTACAGGCGTGTTGAGTCTATAAACTCACTAGGCGTGTGTGATGCAGGTGAGCATGTTGAGCAGGAGACAGGAGGTGCTGAACTCTGAGTAGGCAGTCCTGGTGCGGTGACATAACCCGAGGACTGCACGTTTTCCGCATTTTGAGTGATGGTTTTTGGGAGAGGAGTTAAACATTTTATTTACGTTGAGGATTTTCATGATTTTTACTAATTTATATTTACATTGATATTTGTTATTTTTAATTGCGATATTTTCTTTGCTAAATAAATATGATCTTTTAAATGTTATTTTTAAAATGATAGCTCAAAAAAAAAAAGTTCCGCATTTTAAAACGAGCACACGTTACAGTTGGTATCAGAGCAAGGGTCCTGTATAGGGTTATGCCACCGCCAGCTTCTGCCGCTTAGTCTTCAAAGCCTCAAGTCTGTAAGCTTTACGATTTTACTGTTTTAAAAGGATTTATTGTTATCACCTGCATGATTTCATGATTTATGCATTATGATGAGTTACTGCTTATGTTTAACTGTTTTACGATTTAAAGTTCTTTAATTTCAAAACTAGATTAATTGCATGATGGGTTACGTGTTGATTGGACTGTATTCGGATATGCCTCCCAGACGTGAGCCTAGGATGGTCAGGGTGGACGATATTCTAGAGGGTGGCAGGGGTTCTCCACTACCACCGCCAGGGGACCCAGCTACCCGAGTCTTAGAGGGTATGGCCAGACTTTTGGAGCAGGTGCAACAGGCTCCTAGACAGCAGACTGACATCTTTGAGCAGTTCCGTAGGCTCAACCCGAAGGAGTTCGGGGGTACTACTGATCCGTTTGTTGCAGAGGGATGGATCAGGTCGTTAGAGTTGCATTTTGATTACCTGGGGGTGAGGGATGGCGACCGGGCCAGGTGCGCCATCTATATGCTGAGGGATGATGCGTCCCTGTGGTGGGAGGGAGCCGCACATGCAGTAGATGTGGCTACTCTCACATGGGACAGATTCAGGGAGATGTTTTTCGGGAAGTATTTCCCAGCTGACGTCAGGGGCCGCCTGACGAGAGAGTTCATGAGCCTCAGGCAGACAGATTTATCAGTGGCGGAGTTTATCCGCAAGTTCGACAGGGGCTGCCACTTTGTGCCCATGATTGCAGGGGATGCCGCCCACAAGCTGAGGCATTTCCTGGATGGACTGAGACCCACACTCCGCCGTGACGTCATGCTGATGAGGCCGGTGAGTTACGATGAGGCCACTGCTTGCGCTTTTCAGGCAGAGCAAGCATTGCGGGACATAGATTTGGAGATGCAGCGGAAGCGGCATCAGACTCAGTCCAGTGCACAGCCACATAAGAAGCAGTTTTCAGGGCCATCTAGACACCAGGGGCAGCAGAAGCCCCAGGGACAGCAGGGGGTGCCAGGACAGCAGAGACCAACCCATGCACCAGGGGCTCCTAGACAGGAGGGGGGACCACCATGCCCACAGTGCGGCAAATATCATTACGGCAAATGCATGCGAGGCACCTACAGGTGCTTCATATGCAAACAAGAGGGGCATAAGGCTGCAGATTGCCCTCGGAACAAGGGTCCCACCACTGGCAGAGCATATGTGATGCACGCCGAGGAGGCTGAGGCGGAGCCCAACTCTACGCTGATCACTGGTAACTTTTACGATTAAGTCTAATTGGTTATAATTTTGATTGCCTGTAATTGTTCGATCATTATGTGATTTGACTATTGGGACCGTTAACATAGAAAGAAGTTCTACCTAGTTTGAGATCATTTTCGAATTCATGCAATTTTGAGGAGTAATTTGATGTTAATTTTCGAGATTTCGTTGATTTTGGGGTTAAATTCGAATAGGAGATTAGGGTCTTGTTGCAGTTTTCGAAAATTTGAAGGGGCATGGTACAATCTTCGAACTTTAAGGGGGTTAATTTGCAATTTTTGATTTTTCTGAGGGTGAATTTCGAATTTTATGGAATTTTGGGTTAACTGCCGATAAGGAATCCTTATTGTTCAACAATATTAGACGTGATGGTATGATTTGTCGCAGGGAGGATATATATTGCAGGTGTAGCCACGCATGCATTGCTAGACTTAGGGGCTACGCATTCGTTTATATCTGAATCTTTCGTGAAGCGACTAGGGATCATGACAGTAGCGATGGATTCAGGATTCAGGGTATCGATTCCATCCGGGGATCAGATGTTCACATCCCGAATAGTGCGAGGATTAGAGCTCAGGTTACAGCAGAAAGCAGTACGGGCAGATCTTATAGTACTACCGTTGCCAGAGTTTGACATCATACTAGGCATGGACTGGCTCTCTTCTCATGGAGCAGTCATAGATTTCCGCCAGAGGTCGGTGTCTGTTAGACCTCCTAGTGGGAAGCCGTTTGTATTTGAGGCAGCTAGACATCAGCAGTTCCCGCACGTCATTTCCTGCATGTGTGCGAGGAAGCTTATTAAGAGAGGATGCCAGACATTCTTAGCCAGCATAGTATCAGTGTCGGAGCTAGTCAGTCAGAGGCTGGAGGATGTAGATGTGGTCAACGAGTTCTCGAGCGTGTTCCCTGACGATGTTTCAGGCATTCCACCAGACCGAGAGGTGGAATTCTCTATTGAGCTCATGCCAGGGACAGTGCCGAACACTTTTGCGCGCTATTCTTAAAAAGAACTTGGATTGACATTTCTATGGACTTCATTTTGGGGTTGCCTAGGACTAAGAAGGGGAGGGATTCTATTTTTGTTGTTGTGGATAGATTCTCTTAGATGGCACATTTTATAGCTTGTCATAAAACCGATGATGCTTCAAACATTGCGGATTTGTTCTTTAAAAAAGTTGTTAGGTTGCATGGCATGCCTAGGACTATTGTTTCTGGTCGCGATGTTAAATTCTTGAGTTACTTTTGGAATACTTTATGGGCTAAACTTTGCACAAAATTGTTGTTTTCTTCTACTTGTTATCCTCAAACGGATGGACAAACTGAAGTTGTCAATAAAACTTTGGGAAAACTTTTGCGTGCTATTCTTAAAAAGAACTTGGATTGATATTTCTATGGACTTCATTTTGGGGTTGCCTAGGACTAAGAAGGGGAGGGATTCTATTTTTGTTGTTGTGGATAGATTCTCTTAGATGGCACATTTTATAGCTTGTCATAAAACCGATGATGCTTCAAACATTGCGGATTTGTTCTTTAGAGAAGTCGTTAGGTTGCATGGCATGCCTAAGACTATTGTTTCTGTTCACGATGTTAAATTATTGTGTTACTTTTGGAAGACTTTATGGGCTAAACTTGGCACAAAATTGTTGGTTTCTACTACTTGTCATCCTCAAACGGATGGACAAACTGAAGTTGTCAATAAAATTTTGGGAACACTTTTGCGTGCTATTCTTAAAAAGAACTTGGATTGACATTTCTATGGTCTTTATTTTGGGGTTGCCTAGGACTAAGAAGGGGAGGGATTCTATTTTTGTTGTTGTGGATAGATTCTCTAAGATGGCACAATTTATAGCTTGTCAAAAAACCGATGATGCTTCAAACATTGCGGATTTTTTCTTTACAGAAGTCGTTAGGTTGCATGGCATGCCTAGGACTATTGTTTCTGGTCGCGATGTTAAACTCATGCGTTACTTTTAGAAGACTTTATGGCTAAACTTGGCACAAAATTGTTGTTTTCTACTACTTGTCATCCTCAAACGGATGGACAAACCGAAGTTGTCAATAGAACTTTGGGAACACTTTTGCGTGCTATTCTTAAAAAGAACTTGGATTGACATTTCTATGGACTACATTTTTGTGTTGCCTAGGACTAAGAAGGGGAGGATTCTATTTTTGTTGTTGTGGATAGATTCTCTAAGACGGTACATTTTATAGCTTGTCATAAAACCGATGATGCTTCAAACATTGCGGATTTGTTCTTTAGAGAAATCGTTAGATTGCATGGCATGCCTAGGACTATTGTTTCTGGTCGCGATGTTAAATTCTTGAGTTACTTTTAGAAGACTTTATGGGCTAAACCGGACACAAAATTGTTGTTTTCTACTACTTGTCATCCTCAAACGGATGGACAAACTGAAGTTGCAAACAGAACTTTGGGAACATTATTGCGTGCTATTCTTAAAAAGAACTTGGATTGACATTTCTATGTACTTTATTTTGGGTTGCCTAGGACTAAGAAGGGTAGGGATTCTATTTTTGTTGTTGCGGATAGATTCTCTAAGACGGCACATTTTATAGCTTGTCATAAAACCGATGATGCTTCAAACATTGCGGATTTGTTCTTTAGAGAAGTCGTTAGGTTGCATGGCATGCCTAGGACTATTGTTTCTGGTCACGATGTTAAATTCTTGAGCTACTTTTGGAATACTTTATGGGCTAAACTTGGCACAAAATTGTTGTTTTCTACTACTTGTCATCCTCAAACGGATGGACAAACTGAAGTTGTCAATAGAACTTTGGGAACACTTTTGCGAGCTATTCTTAAAAAGAACTTGGATTGACATTTCTATGGACTTTATTTTTGGGTTGCCTAGGACTAAGAAGGGTAGGGATTCTATTTTTGTTGTTGTGTATAGATTCTCTAAGAAGGCACATTTTATAGCTTGTCATAAAACGATGATGCTTCAAACATTGCGGATTTCTTCTTTAGAGAAGTCGTTAGGTTGCATGGCATGCCTAGGACTATTGTTTTTGGTCGCGATTTTAAATTCTTGAGTTACTTTTAGAAGACTTTATGGGCTAAACCGGACACAAAATTGTTGTTTTCTACTACTTTTCATCCTCAAACGGATAGACAAACTGAAGTTGCCAACAGAACTTTGGGAACACTTTTGCGTGCTATTCTTAAAAAGAGCTTGGATTGACATTTCTATGTACTTTATTTTGGGTTGCCTAGGACTAAGAAGGGTAGGGATTCTATTTTTGTTGTTGTGGATAGATTCTCTAAGACGGCACATTTTATAGCTTGTCATAAAACCGATGATGCTTCAAACATTGCGGATTTGTTCTTTAGAGAAGTCGTTAGGTTGCATGGCATGCCTAGGACTATTGTTTCTGGTCACGATGTTAAATTCTTGAGCTACTTTTGGAATACTTTATGGGCTAAACTTGGCACAAAATTGTTGTTTTCTACTACTTGTCATCCTCAAACGGATGGACAAACTGAAGTTGTCAATAGAACTTTGGGAACACTTTTGCGTGCTATTCTTAAAAAGAACTTGGATTGACATTTCTATGGAATTTATTTTTGGGTTGCCTAGGACTAAGAAGGGTAGGGATTCTATTTTTGTTGTTGTGTATAGATTCTCTAAGAAGGCACATTTTATAGCTTGTCATAAAACGATGATGCTTCAAACATTGCGGATTTCTTCTTTAGAGAAGTCGTTAGTTTGCATGGCATGCCTAGGACTATTGTTTCTGGTCGCGATGTTAAATTCTTGAGTTACTTTTGGAAGACTTTATGGGCTAAACTTGGCACAAAATTGTTGTTTTCTACTACTTGTCATCCTCAAACGAATGGACAAACTGAAGTTGTCAATAGAACTTTGGGAACACTTTTGCATGCTATTCTTAAAAAGAACTTGGATTGACATTTCTATGGACTTTATTTTGGGGTTGCCTAGGACTAAGAAGGGTAGGGATTATATTTTCGTTGTTGTGGATAGATTCTCTAAGATGGCACATTTTATAGCGTGTCATAAAACCGATGATGCTTCAAACATTGCAGATTTGTTCTTTAGAGAAGTCTTTAGGTTGCATGGCATGCCTAGGACTATTGTTTCTGGTCGCGATGTTAAATTCTTGAGTTACTTTTGGAAGACTTTATGGGCTAAACTTGGCACAAAATTGTTGGTTTCTACTACTTGTCATCCTCAAACGGATGGACAAACTGAAGTTGTCAATAGAACTTTGGGAACACTTTTGCGTGCTATTCTTAAAAAGAACTTGGATTGACATTTCTATGGACTTCATTTTGGGGCAGCCTAGGACTAAGAAGGGGAGGGATTCTATTTTTGTTGTTGTGGATAGATTCTCCTAGATGGCACATTTATAGCCTGTCATAAAACCGATGATGCTCCAAACATTGTGGATTTGTTCTTTAGAGAAGTCGTTAGGTTGCATGGCATGCCTAGGACTATAGTTTCTGGTCGCGATGTTAAATTCTTGAGTTACTTTTGGAATACTTTATGGGCTAAACTTTGCACAAAATTGTTGTTTTCTACTACTTGTCATCCTCAAACGGATGGACAAACTGAAGTTGTCAAGAAAACTTTGGGAACACTTTTGCGTGATATTCTTAAAAAGAACTTGGATTGAAATTTCTATGGACTTCATTTTGGGGTTGCCTAGTTCTAAGAAGGGGAGGGATTCTATTTTTGTTGTTGTGGATAGTTTCTCTTAGATGGCACATTTTATAGCTTGTCATAAAACCGATGATGCTTCAAACATTGTGGATTTGTTCTTTAGAGAAGTCGTTAGGTTGCATGGCATGCCTAAGACTATTGTTTCTGTTCAGGATGTTAAATTCTTGTGTTACTTTTGGAAGACTTTATGGGCTAAACTTGGCACAAAATTGTTGGTTTCTACTACTTGTCATCCTCAAACGGATGGACAAACTGAAGTTGTCAATAGAACTTTGGGAACACTTTTGCGTGCTATTCTTAAAAAGAACTTGGATAGACATTTCTATGGTCTTTATTTTGGGGTTGCCTAGGACTAAGAAGGGGAGGGATTTTATTTTTGTTGTTGTGGATAGATTCTCTAACATGGCACATTTTATAGCTTGTCATAAAACCGATGATGCTTCAAACATTGCGGATTTGTTCTTTTGAGAAGTCGTTAGGTTGCATGGCATGCCTAGGACTATTGTTTCTGGTCGCAATGTTAAATTCTTGAGTTACTTTTAGAAGACTTCATGGGCTAAACTTGGCACAAAATTGTTGTTTTCTACTACTTGTCATCCTCAAACGGATGGACAAACTGAAGTTGTCAATAGAACTTTGGGAACACTTTTGCGTGCTATTCTTAAAAAGAACTTGGATTGACATTTCTATGGACTTCATTTTGGGGTTGCCTAGGACTAAGAAGGGGAGGGATTCTATTTTTGTTGTTGTGGATAGATTCTCTAAGACGGCACATTTTATAGCTTGTCATAAAACCGATGATGCTTCAAACATTGCGGATTTGTTCTTTAGAGAAATCGTTAGATTGCATGGCATGCCTAGGACTATTGTTTCTGGTCGCGATGTTAAATTCTTGAGTTACTTTTGGAAGACTTTATGGGCTAAACTTGGCACAAAATTGTTGGTTTCTACTACTTGTCATCCTCAAACGGATGGACAAACTGAAGTTGTCAATAGAACTTTGGGAACACTTTTGCGTGCTATTCCTAAAAAGAACTTGGATTGACATTTGATGTGAATCTGGCCGGGCATGGTGTTCAAATTATTGATAAGCAAGGGAGAAGGGCTCGTGATGCATGGGAGCACGTTGGAAAGCCGAAGGAACATTAATCAAGCATTATTTTGAAGAACCGAGGCTGCACGGACCCGAGCACGGACCAGTACACGGGGTCCGTGTCCATTACATTTGAGGAAGAGAAACCCGAGTCTACACGGACCCGAGCACGGACCTGTGCACGGGGTCCGTGTCCATTGTTTTCCGGAGAGTAATTTTACAGAGCCTACACGGACCCTTACCCAGAGGCCTACACGGTGTCCGTGCCCTTTAGTTTTGACGGAGAGTTATTTTCCTAAATAAGAGTTTTATTTATTTTGGTAACTAGATTTCATATCTTTTTGATTTGTAGTCAATATATAGACGAATTTTATTGATTGTAAACACAACAATTGATTATTATTCATCTTTTATGATATTTTATCATTGAGAATTCTCTCAAACACAAGCTTAAGTTTCGTTATAACTTTTGCGTTGTATCAAATCAAACTTATCAAAAGATTTATCTTTTGTGGCGTTTGTCAATCGAGTATCACGAGGGTTGCCAAGGGCGGGTTCTTTGGAGGTTCTCTTGAACGCGATTGTTCTTATCGTTGATTATTTGTTGCTAAACTCTTGCTAGTTTAGAGGTGAATATCACACAATACTTGAATCAAAGATCGGGAAAACGCACGCGTCTTGTTATCGTAATTGAATAGAGGGTGCGATTTATTTTTAATCGTGTTTGCTATTTATTCGTGTCAAGATTCGCATCATTTGGTATCAGAGCTCAAGGTTTTTTATTCAAGTAAGCGTATCCATTCAATTCTTCGTAGGATTTTCGTATAGCGATTTCTGCGAATTTATTGAATCTACAAAAAAAAAAAAATCGCGATTACTATTCATCGTTGCCGAAGTTACTGTTCACGTCAGGTACTGTTCACGACAAAATTACTGTTCACGGTACTGTTCACCCGGAAAAAAAAAAGAGAGGAAAAAAAAATATTAATTTTGGAATCGGGTGTTTGTTGGAATTTTAGCGCTTATATTTCAGCGTTAAGTTTGTCTTTATCGTTTAGTCGCATTCTAGTCAATTTTTCAAAGTTGCTTGTTCTTGTGTGGTCTAAGTGAGTCGAATTTCAGACGTCACAGGATTGATCTCATAAGTTTGATACGTGGAAGCCACGAGACTTAAGCGCCCGCTTGAGAATTCTCGCTTGAGTGAAAATATTTGAGTGGAGTGAATTTTCATTGGAGTGATTTGTGAGGTTTTGTGGTGAGGGAAAAAGACGAGTGCGAGTGAATTTTCATTGGAGTGACTAGTGAGAATTTGTGGTGAGGAAACTTTATTCTTTATTGTTTTATACTAACCTTTTTCTTGCAGGTATAATGATTGACGGACGTCAATTTAAAACGATGTTAGGAGGATTGGATAGAAGGTGGGAGAAGGAGTTTAAGCCTCAACGAAAAAAATATCGGAGGTGTGAAGAAGAGGAGATGTATGATATGCATATTGATGAGAATAGGCGAGGTAGTAGAGTTGGAGGAGATACGTTGTTGAACATGGATCGTTATAGGAGATTTGATGAGGATAAGGGGTATAGAAGCCGGGAAGGGTATAGACTGAGTGGTACGAAGATGACAATTCCATTTTTCAGTGGGGAAGCCGATCCAAAGGTGTACCTTGAGTGGGAAGAGAGAATGGAGTGTGTATTTGAGAGACGGGAGGATTATACCGAAGCAATGAAGGTAAGACGAGCTTGCAGTGAGTTTACCGACTATGCTAGTACTTGGTGGGATAAGTTAGTACTAGGTAGGAGACGATGTGGGCATGACCCTATAGTTACATGGGATGAGATGAAAATGGTGATGAGGAAGCAGTTTGTTCCAAATCACAATGCTAGGAGGTGCAACTCGAGTGGTAGGCAGGGAATTGACTCGTGGGAGGAGTTCTTGACATCCGCACGAAGGTCGAGTGGAGAGAAGAAGGTCATAACTAGACCGAAGTTGGTTTCGAAGCTTGAATATCAAGGTACATTTAAAAACTCAAATTCTCGTACTTGTGATATTATATGTTGTTGGTGTCTAGAGGTAGGACATGATATTTATCATTGTCCGAATGAGGATATGAAGGTAGTGGATTCCACTTCCAACCTTGAAGCCAAACCTGTGGATGATTTGAATGTTGAGGTTGATACTTCAATTGTGTCTCATGCGAGTATTGAGTGTTGTGCTGTGGAGGGTGAGTTATTAGATGATGTGCAAGTTGTTTCTTTTGCTCCGCTGTCTACGAATGTCATTTGTATTGGCGAATCAATTTGTTATGAGTTGAGAGAAAAAGAAAATGAGATGGTCGGAAAAAAGAGTGATAAAAAAAGTGAGATGTCCCTCGATGAAAAAAAAGAGTGGTGTGAAAAAGAGGCCAAAGAAAAAGAAAAGAAATATAATTTGAAGGCCCAAAAGAGTGAAAAGAGTGAGGATGAGAGTTGTTTAATTTTGTATAAATCTCTCCAAGTACCTAGGTACAAAGATGAGATTTACATATCTAGTGATAATATAGCCGGTTCAATCCCGAGCATCGTTATTTCTCATTTGCAGGGTTATGATGAAGTTGTGATGAGGGGACGAGCAAATGTGGAAGGTGTAAAAATGCAATGGGGTGATCCATTTGGTATTGAGAGCAATCACCGTGAGGTAAGCATAGTTGCCCACGCAACAAGCATGAGGTATGATTTTAGTCCTTATCTTAATTCATTGTTGTGTTGTGCTCAAGAATTTGGGGTGAGTGTTGAAAGTGTGATGTCCAAATGGCCTAACTATGAGTTAACGATTTTGTCGAGGCGTCACAAAATTGAGAGTGGTGATATATTGAATGGACTAGATTCAAATATGATTGATTTTGAGTGTTCAAAGATTGTCAAGTTGATAAGGCTTTGTCATGGCAATGACTTGTGTGCAATTGAATTCAATTCATGTGATGAGTTGAATGATTACATGGATAGTACATTTAATGTGTTCTATTTTCATGATTCTTACTTGTTTGATGATGGCTTTGGAAATAGCATGAATGAATGTAAGAATTTTTATGTGCATAATGAGTACAATTTTAAGGAGAATAAATTCTTCATTCTATATTCATTGCATGTGTTATGTACTAGTGATGCATATAGTGGTGTTTTTATCTTTGATAAAATGCATGATTATATGTGTTGGTTGCATATGAAGAGGTATGTTGAGTGGGATTGTGAGGCATGCATTGCATATAAGAGATTGACATTTTGCCTAGATTCTTATATCGTGCATGAACTATGTCTTATTCCTAGTGAGCTATGGTCGTACACGTGTATGGATATCATTTGTGTGTTGACTAGGTCTAAGAAGGGGAGGAATCTGATTTCGTGATACTGAATAATATCTTGTTGTTATTTGGTGTCATTTGTTATTTAATGTTTGGTAAAGTTGATGAGTTTGTAGGAAAGACAATGGTGATGTTGGGAATTCCAGTGCTAAGGGAGCGGGCAAACGATAGCGTCTACAAACTTGAGCTTAGAGGTAAGCATGTTGATAATATCGTCCTTGTTATTACTAACTTGCTTCGTTTTTGTGCAGGGGGGCAAGATTTGAGGACAAATCTTTTTGAAGAAGGGGAGTATGATGTGAATCTGGCCGGGTATGGTGTTCAAATTATTGATAAGCAAGGGAGAAGGGCTCGTGATGCATGGGAGCACGTTGGAAAGCCGAAGGAACATTAATCAAGCATTATTTTGAAGAACCGAGGCTGCACGGACCCGAGCACGGACCAGTACACGGGGTCCGTGTCCATTACATTTGAGGAAGAGAAACCCGAGTCTACACGGACCCGAGCACGGACCTGTGCACGGGGTCCGTGTCCATTGTTTTTCCGGAGAGTAATTTTACAGAGCCTACACGGACCCTTACCCGGAGGCCTACACGGGGTCCGTGCCCTTTAGTTTTGACGGAGAGTTATTTTCCTAAATAAGAGTTTTATTTATTTTGGTAACTAGATTTCATATCTTTTTGATTTGTAGTCAATATATAGACGAATTTTGTAATGCCCGAGATTTAATCATTATAATCAGACGAGTGATTATCGACATGATTGAGGTTATAAGAACTTAAATGAGGGCGTCGTTGCATGGTTAGCCAAGAAATTGGGACAGAACCTTCGGCGCTCGAGCGGTAGAAAGAGACCGCCCGAGCGCTAATGCACCATAAGGTTACCCTTTGGACAGAATGTCTCGCGCCCGAGCGGTAGTTTTTGACCGCCCGAGCGCGAGAGGAGGATAGGATGAGAATTCGAACAGTATGTTCGGCGCCCGAGCGGTACATTTCAACCGCTCGAGCGCCACCTAAGAATGGTAAAAGGTAGCCACGTTGTGGTTACATGCATGGTGAGTGTATATATATATATACACGATTCTTTCCTCAGAATTTAGTAGGAAACAAGAAAAGGGAAGCACGAGAAAGTAGTGAAAAATCCTTACGCCTTTTGTGCGAAATCCGCCCGTCAGATTTTGAATCCGACTTCAGTACTGTGTTCCTATCAACGCAGGCTACAACTGGACGTAAGTTTTATTACGTTTAGACAAGATTTGAATTTATGATATTGTCAGAATTGAATATGATTCAGATATGGTGTTCCTGTTACAGTAGATATTATAGAATTGAAGTCAGATTGAAGAACAGATTGCTTATGTAATTGTTATGATTTTTGAAAGATATTGACTGAGATTCTATATCAGAATTGTGTTAGTATTCAGAGTATGAATTATATTAACACAGATTATGAAGTCCAGTATTATATTTGTGATGTTCAGATTGACGGGGTTATTCAGATTGTAATATTATGCCGTCCAAACATCAGTTGATTTAGATTAATCAGATTTCGATATGATTCAGATTGTATTGTGATATCGATGATATGAATCAGATTATATCTTGTTCAGACATTGATCAGATTATATACTGAATTGAGTATTGATCAGAACAAATTGTATATTGAGCTATTCACTGATACAGCGTATTCAATATTGTCATTTCAGATTCGAGATGGACAGATTTGAATACAGGTCTTCGTCATCGTCAGACCGGGACGACAAAGGTATAAATAAATGTTGATTCGGGATTTCACAACTCGAGTTAGGTTTGACTTGAGTTTCCCTAAATCACATACTTTATTTTATTGCATTGATATTTGCAGATTATCAGATTGATATGTTAATGTAATGACTTAGAACAGAGTTAGAGTCTGAGTCTAGGGCAGACAGCCTAGCTAGGGCAGAACAGCCGAGTCTTTCTCAGAACCGATAAGACTCTAGACTTACGGTGTATCGACGCGCTTAAATGTAGATCGACGTTTAATGTAGACACTCGATACAGCATACCGAAGTCTAAATTAGATCGGGATCCCTAGATTAGAATGAGAGATGAGTCAAGTCTTAGATTGTGAGACTAGAGTTTAATTTACAGATACGTAGTAATTATGTTTCGTAGATTACGATTCATGTTTTATTTACAGACTTGTACTGATACATGTTGTTGATGATGCTACATGTGATAAGATATAATTCATGCTTTTATATATGTTTTATATTCTTGCATGATTACATTGTTTATACTGGATATTTATATCTCACCGGAGTTATCCGGCTGTTGTCTTGTTTTGTATGTGTGCATGACAACAGGTGGGGCAAAGATCGGGGTCCAGAAGAAGATGAGAGATCAAGATTAGAGTGGTGATTCCGGACTTGGATGTAGATAGGTTTCATTACTAGAACTTTAATAGTTGAACCTTAGATTAATTGAAAGACTGTTGTATATTATTGTACTTTATACAGATATGTATATTATGTAGATTCCATTACCTTCCGCATTTTAAAAGAAAATTTTTAGACCCTGTTTATCTTAATTGATAATTAAACCCCAAAGATGATTAAGAAGATGATTAGCGTCCGGGTCCCCACAACAGGTGGTATCAGAGTTATATATCCTTTAGATTGAGATAGTCAGAATTGATAGATCTTTGAGATTGAGAGAGTCAGAAGTGATAGATCTTTTAGACTGAGATAGCAGAGAATGAGCGGGGTAGATTGAATTCTCTTCCTTGCATATGATTGCTAGCATGAGAATTATTTCAATGTTGACTTACATTTTGTGTGCTAGCATGATTTACTGCTTTCCCTATTACATGTTGGTTGTTATCTGAGTTGATTGCAGCATGTAATTGTTAAGCCTGGATCAGAACCGAGTCTGAATCAGAGGTATATGATCAGAGGAGGGCTGAGACAGATTGTATAGATTGTGTACTAATCTGTTTGATATTCAGATAGACCGCCTCGAAGAATTTCAGAAAAGGGCAGTACTTCGTCTGAACAGAGAGATGTATCAGAAACTCAGTTAGAAGAAAAGATGAAAGAATTTGAGTTATTACAGCCGCCGGTTCTGAATGGTACTGAGACATCTGAAGATTGTCAGAACTGGTTTGATGATATAGAAATCTTGTTCGAATTACTTGACTGTACAGATGAACAGAGGGTTCAAATGGTGCCTTATCAGTTACGAGAAGCCGCCAGGAGTTGGTGGATTACCAGTAGAAGAATGTGGGCACAGAGAGGTACAGTGGTGTCGTGGGAAATATTCAGAACTGAATTCTATCGAAGATTTTTCTCAGCTTCGTACCGAGAGGACAAGAAATTAGAGTTTGAGAATTTGAGCCAAGGGCAGCTGAATATTGATGAATATACTGCTAAATTCTCTACTTTACTGCGTTTTGCTCCTCATTTAGCTGGGAATGATGAAGCTATAGTGAATCAGTTCGTCAGAGGGCTGAATTCGAAGGTAGTTGCATTTATGAATTTGCAACGACCTTACCATTTTGCTGACATCCTGAGTAGAGCAAAGAGAGCTTAGGCAAGTCTGATTAGACAGCTAGGGAGGTTGTGAATGAAGCCATCCCAAACCCAGCAATCCTCTCTTCGATTCGATCGAGGCAGTACGAGTGGAAAGCAAGATTTGCTGAAAGCTCGAAAGAAGTCATTTAAGAAATTGGGGAGTGGTTCCTCCAGCTCAAGTGGTTCTAGCCCGAGTTATACTGGAGTGTATTGTAGGACTTGCGGAGGAAAACATTCCACAGAGCAATGCCAGGGAGTGACTGGTAGTTGCCGTATCTGTAGACAGCTGGGACACTTCGCTAGAGTTTGTCTCCAGAGAGGTTCCCGAAGATTTCCAGGAGCAGGACCATCTGGATATGGTGATCGAAGAACAGCCTCAGGAGACACTTGATGATATAGTGGCAGGTACTGTGTAATGCCCAGAGCAATGATTGACATGTACGAATTCATAGATATGTTGTGAAGATTGTACATAACCATAAGAAATAAGAAATGATATCATATATGATTTTCAGTATGATTATGACTTGTTAGGACAGAAGTACTGTATTGAATTATGATTGAGAATATGATAGTGTTGATATCTATTGAGAATTAGATTGACCGGCATCGAGAATATTGGAGTATTTATATTTCGGTGAGACCGGAAGGACCGAACCGAGATCGGAACGTACGATCAGAGTTCGCACCGTCCGTTCGGAGTTCGGAGCGTCCGAGCCAGGTGGCTGGACACATGGATGGCATGCAATAGTTCGGATCGACCGATCGTAGTTCGGATCATCCGAGACAGTTGGCTGGAGACGTGGAAGACATGCAGGATTCGGAACGTCCGAAGTGAGTTCGGAGCATCCGAAGTATGTCAGATCGGATCGTCCGAAGTAGATCGGATCTTCCGATCGTTGTCTATAAATAGAGGCGCGAGGTCTCAGTTTAGAGTCATTCCTACGAGGTCTCAGTAGAATTAGAAGTGTTAGAAAGTCATTTCTATTTCAGATTCATCTTCTCGACTGTGACAGCAATTCTACGACGGAAGGTATACTACATGCTTTGTTTTGGGGAATCACGACTCAAATGAGATCACATTTGAGTTTCCCAACTAAAATCACATACGAGTTTTATTGTTTATATCTTGATATAGGTATTATTATAGATTTGTTTATATGCAAATCTCGTTATGCTTTGTTTACAGATCATGTTACATTGCATTAGATGTTTATTAGAACTTGTATTCAATTCCTATTATGCTTTGTTTACAGATCATGTTACATTGCATTAGATGATTATGCTTGTTTACAGATTTTGTATTCATGCATTAAGATAGGACAGTCTGGAGATCAGGCAGACTTCTAGACGTTCGGTTCTATCCCAGCTTAGGGGAAGATCACCCCCCTATTGTAGACGTGGATACAGATCAGGCCGAAGTCTAGGAATAAGACGTACCGTCACCCCGATTGGGAGGGTAGGTGATAGATCGTCTTATTCACACCGGGATCCCTAGAGTTTTAGTCGAGTCGCATCTAGACATGATTAGGCTCGCATTTCATGATTTTATATGAATGACATTCATATCAGCATGTTTCATGTTTTATAGTATTTATATGCATGTTCACATGTTTATACTGGGATGTGTTCTCACCGGTTTTCCGGCTGTTGTTATGTCTGTATGTGTGCATAACAACAGGTGGGGCAGGATTTGGGTCGAGACAGAGATGATCGTGTTAGCGTGGAGATCTCGGGCCTAGCAGACGGACCAGTAGTTGTCTTTTGTTATGTACTGTATTTTATTACTGGTTAGTTGAGGATATACGGAACAGGACATAGATTTTATGTTTGTATGTTGTAAATTAAATAAAGAACTTGTGCTTGTCTAGTTACATTTTGATTTAAATATAAAAGCGAAAAATTGACCCACATTTTAGAATAACAATCCATTTAATCCCAAGAAAAAGATTTAGAGCCCGGGTCCCCACAACAGGTGGTATCAGAGCCGATAGTTCCGTTAGACTGAAATAGGATAGAATGAGCGGGGTAGATCGAGTCTTCTTCCTTGCTTGATGATGTGCTAGCATGATTATTGCTTTCTTATTACATGTTGTTTGGTATTTGATTAATTTCAGCATGTGATTGACTGAATCAGAACCGATTCTAGATCAGAGGTAACTGACTAGATGATGGCTGAGACAGTTGTATATCTTGTTTACTAATCAGTTGGATTATTAGATATGCCTCCTAGAAGAGCAGCCGTACCTCTACGACCAGCAGCGCCAGAGCAGGGGAGTACATCCGGAGATTCTATGGATGTTACGGCGACCCCTATGGAGACGTTGCTGAAGCGATTCCAATCCTTTCGACCTCCCACTTTAAAAGGTACCGAGAATGCCATCGAGTGCGAAAGTTGGCTTGAAGATATTGAGATGCTATTCGACTCGTTGGAGTACAGTGATGAGAAGAGGATCAAGCTAATTGGCCATCAATTGCAAGATATAGCAAAGAATTGGTGGTTGAACATTAGGAGAGCTTTAGAGCAGCGGGGTACCGAAATTTCTTGGAAGGTATTCAAAACCGAGTTTTATCAGCGATTCATCCCTGTATCCTACCGTAAAGATAAAGGCGCTGAATTCGCAAACCTGAGGCAAGGACCATTGAACATTGAGGAGTACGTTGCTAAATTCTCTTCTTTGCTTCGTTTTGCACCCCATGTTTCAGGAAATGACGAGGCCATGGCGGATCAGTTTATAAATGGCCTGAATCCAGATATCTTTACGTTGGTCAATACTGGGAGACCCGATAACTTCTCGGATGCATTGAATCGTGCCAAAGGAGCTGAAGCAGGATTGCTTAGACAACGGAGTGCTCCGTATGTTGCACCGAGTCCGAGACCGCCACTACCTCCATCCCAAGTTCCTCCTCCTCGATTCGAAAGTGGTTGTAGTGGTAGTGGACGCAAAGAACAGCTGAAGGCGAAGGGGAAACAGTTTAAAAGACCAGGGAGCAGTTCATCGAGCTCCAGCGGATCAAAACAGAGTAGTTTTGATCAAAGTTCAAGGTTTATCGGTGGTTATTGCAGTTCCTGTGGAGGAAAGCATGCGACTGAACAGTGTCAAGGGGTGACAGGGAGATGCAACTATTGCAGGCAACCAGGGCATTTTGCCAAAGTCTGTCCACAGAGAGGTGTACAGCAAGGCCAGAGTGGAAGAGCATCCGGTTCAGTACCTCAGTTTGAGCGGCAGGCATCGTCGGTTCACTCTTTTCAGCCTCCACCAGCACCGACTCCACCCAGAGGCCGAGGTAGTCAGACTGTGACTCAACCTCCGAGGCAACAGGCCCAAGTGTTTGCGTTGACAGAGGAGCAAGCACAAGATGCACCAGATGATGTTATAGCAGGTAACTGTCTCCTTTATGGTTATCCTGCTTATATCTTGATAGATACAGGTGCATCGCATACATTCATCTCAGAACGATTTGCATTGTTGCATTCATTGCCTGTTGAGTCGTTGTTAGACGTTGTGTCTATTAATTCTCCGTTGGGAAGTGGATTAATATCTGTAACTACGGTTAGACATTGCATTCTACAGTTTGAGGGGCATGAGATTGACCTAGATTGTATAGTGTTGGGTCTAGCTGATTTTGATTGTATAGTCGGTATTGACATGCTAACGAAGTATAGAGCCACCGTGGATTGTTTCCATAAGATTGTCAGATTCAGACCCGAGATGACAGACGAGTGGAAATTCTACGGGAAGGGTTCCAGATCTCGGATTCCCTTGATTTCGGCTCTTACTATGAACAGACTGTTACAGAAAGGAGCGGATGGTTTCTTTGTTTATGCTGTAGATATGCAGAAGTCGAGCCCGGCATTGGCAGATCTGCCAGTAGTACGGGAATTTCCAGATATTTTTCCAGATGAGATCCCAGGATTACCTCCGGTTCGTGAGATAGATTTCAACATTGAACTTGCGCCAGGTACCGTACCTATTTCGAGAGCTCCATATAGGATGGCACCCATCGAACTCAGAGAATTGAAAGCACAATTAGAAGATCTTCTAGCCAAGGGATATATCAGACCTAGTGTATCTCCTTGGGGCGCTCCGGTGCTGTTCGTGCGAAAGAAAGATGGGTCGATGCGGTTGTGTATCGATTACCGGCAGTTGAACAAGGCAACGATCAAGAATAAATATCCTTTGCCTAGGATCGATGACCTATTTGATCAGTTGCAGGGATCCTCGGTCTATTCTAAGATTGATTTACGTTCTGGTTATCATCAGCTCAGAGTTCGAGATATAGACATACCAAAGACAGCGTTTCGAACCAGGTATGGACATTACGAATTTATTGTCATGCCTTTTGGTTTAACAAATGCTCCTGCGGTATTTATGGGCTTGATGAACCAAGTGTTTCAGAGATATCTAGATGAATTTGTGATTGTCTTCATTGATGACATTTTGGTGTATTCGAAGAACAGAAATGAGCATGCAGAGCATCTCAGAATTGTGTTGCAGACGTTGAGAAATGAGCGACTGTATGCTAAATTGTCAAAATGTGAGTTTTGGTTGAATAGAGTTGTCTTCTTAGGACATATCATTTCTGGAGATGGTATTTCTGTTGATCCAAGTAAAGTGGAAGCTGTGATCAGTTGGTCGAGACCAACTTCTGTACCAGAAATACGCAGTTTCATGGGCTTAGCCGGATATTACAGAAGATTTATAAAAGATTTCTCCAGTATTGCAAAACCAATAACTCAATTAACACAAAAGAATGCACCATTTGTTTGGTCAGAGGAGTGTGAGTCTAGCTTTGTTGAATTGAAGAAAAGGCTGACCAGTGCTCCAGTATTGACGATACCTTCAGGTACAGGTGATTTTGTTGTATATTGTGATGCTTCTCATAGAGGTTTGGGATGTGTTCTTATGCAGCGAGGTCATGTGATCGCATACGCCTCGAGACAATTGAAGCCACATGAAGTTCGATACCTCATTCATGATCTTGAATTGGCGGCTATCGTGTTTGCATTAAAGATTTGGCGTCATTATCTCTATGGCGAGAAATTTGAGATCTTTTCCGATCACAAGAGCTTAAAGTACCTATTTTCTCAATCAGAATTGAATATGAGGCAACGTAGATGGCTAGATCTTCTGAAAGACTTTGACTGTGAAATCAAATATTATCCAGGTAAGTCAAATGCAGCAGCAGATGCCTTGAGTCGTAAGGTATGTTCATTGTCCTTATCGACGATAGGTGTTAACAAGTTAGTTGAAAATTGCTGTATGTCTGGATTAGAATTTGATACAGATAGTAAGCCACTACGACTCTTTACGATCCAAGTTGAGCCCAATTTGATTATGAGGATTAAGGAAGCACAAAAAACTGATCAGAATGTGCAAAGATCAATCCAAATGGTCAGATCAGGGCATGTATCAGAATATCAGGTACGAGATCATGTGTTGTACGTGAATAACCGTCTAGTTGTGCCAGATGTTGCAGATTTGAGGCAGCAGATTCTGACAGAGGCACATTGTAGTCGGTTCAGCATTCATCCTGGAGGCAGGAAGATGTACAATGACTTGAAGACACAGTTCTGGTGGAAGCAAATGAAGTCAGATATTGCCGAATTTGTGTCTAAATGCTTGAACTGCCAACAGGTGAAGGCCGAGAGGAAGAAGCCGGGGGGTTTACTTCAGAGTTTATCCATTCCAGAATGGAAATGGGACCACATTTCCATGGATTTCGTGACGAAGTTACCTCGATCATCCAAAGGTTGCGATGCGATTTGGGTCATTATTGACAGATTGACCAAATCTGCTTGTTTCATCCCTTATAGAATGACGTTTAGACAGGATCAGATGGCGGAGATTTATATTCGCGAGGTAGTCAGATTGCATGGAGTGCCGAAGTCTATCGTATCAGATCGTGATCCACGATTCACTTCTCACTTCTGGCACAGTTTACAGCAGGCCTTAGGTACGACATTACACCTGAGTACTGCTTATCATCCTCAGACAGACGGACAGTCAGAGCGGACTATACAGACATTAGAGGATATGTTAAGAGCCGTAGTGCTAGATTTTGGCATTGGTTGGCAAGATTCTCTACCTCTTTGCGAATTCTCTTATAATAACAGCTATCAGACGAGCATTGAGATGGCACCGTTTGAAGCGTTGTATGGCAAGAAGTGCAGATCTCCGCTATATTGGGATGACGTTTCAGAGGTACCAGAACTTGGGCCAGATATGATTCGTGACATGACTGAGAAGGTAAAGATCATTCAGAAACGAATGAAGACAGCACAAGATCGACAAGCAAAGTACGCCAATATCAGACGTAGACCGTTAGTATTTGAGGCGGGAGATAGAGTGTTTTTAAAGATTTCTCCATTCAGAGGCGTTGTTCGATTTGGCAAACGCGGAAAACTCTCTCCTCGATACATTGGTCCTTACGAGATTCTTGAAAAGATTGGCGATCGAGCTTATCGACTTGCTCTTCCTCCTTCCTTATCCGGAATACATGACGTATTTCATGTATCAATGTTACGCAGATATATGCCAGATGTTTCTCATGTTATTCAACCGAACGAAGCTGAACTTGATCACACCTTGAGCTATATAGAACGACCGATACAGATTCTTGATCGAAAGGACAAACAGCTCAGAACGAAGACCATTCCACTTGTGAAAGTTCAGTGGAGTCGACATGGCATTGAGGAAGCGACGTGGGAAACGGAAGAAAACATGAGACAGAAACACCCCGAGTTATTTATATGATATGAGTATGTATTCAGTTTAGATTATCAAACTGTTTTAGATACTTTGTATGGTTACTTCAGTTCGAGGACGAACTTCTGTCTTAGAGGGGGAGAAATGTAATGCCCAGAGCAATGATTGACATGTACGAATTCATAGATATGTTGTGAAGATTGTACATAACCATAAGAAATAAGAAATGATATCATATATGATTTTCAGTATGATTATGACTTGTTAGGACAGAAGTACTGTATTGAATTATGATTGAGAATATGATAGTGTTGATATCTATTGAGAATTAGATTGACCGGCATCGAGAATATTGGAGTATTTATATTTCGGTGAGACCGGAAGGACCGAACCGAGATCGGAACGTACGATCAGAGTTCGCACCGTCCGTTCGGAGTTCGGAGCGTCCGAGCCAGGTGGCTGGACACATGGATGGCATGCAATAGTTCGGATCGACCGATCGTAGTTCGGATCATCCGAGACAGTTGGCTGGAGACGTGGAAGACATGCAGGATTCGGAACGTCCGAAGTGAGTTCGGAGCATCCGAAGTATGTCAGATCGGATCGTCCGAAGTAGATCGGATCTTCCGATCGTTGTCTATAAATAGAGGCGCGAGATCTCAGTTTAGAGTCATTCCTACGAGGTCTCAGTAGAATTAGAAGTGTTAGAAAGTCATTTCTATTTCAGATTCATCTTCTCGACTGTGACAGCAATTCTACGACGGAAGGTATACTACATGCTTTGTTTTGGGGAATCACGACTCAAATGAGATCACATTTGAGTTTCCCAACTAAAATCACATACGAGTTTTATTGTTTATATCTTGATATAGGTATTATTATAGATTTGTTTATATGCAAATCTCGTTATGCTTTGTTTACAGATCATGTTACATTGCATTAGATGTTTATTAGAACTTGTATTCAATTCCTATTATGCTTTGTTTACAGATCATGTTACATTGCATTAGATGATTATGCTTGTTTACAGATTTTGTATTCATGCATTAAGATAGGACAGTCTGGAGATCAGGCAGACTTCTAGACGTTCGGTTCTATCCCAGCTTAGGGGAAGATCACCCCCCTATTGTAGACGTGGATACAGATCAGGCCGAAGTCTAGGAATAAGACGTACCGTCACCCCGATTGGGAGGGTAGGTGATAGATCGTCTTATTCACACCGGGATCCCTAGAGTTTTAGTCGAGTCGCATCTAGACATGATTAGGCTCGCATTTCATGATTTTATATGAATGACATTCATATCAGCATGTTTCATGTTTTATAGTATTTATATGCATGTTCACATGTTTATACTGGGATGTGTTCTCACCGGTTTTCCGGCTGTTGTTATGTCTGTATGTGTGCATAACAACAGGTGGGGCAGGATTTGGGTCGAGACAGAGATGATCGTGTTAGCGTGGAGATCTCGGGCCTAGCAGACGGACCAGTAGTTGTCTTTTGTTATGTACTGTATTTTATTACTGGTTAGTTGAGGATATACGGAACAGGACATAGATTTTATGTTTGTATGTTGTAAATTAAATAAAGAACTTGTGCTTGTCTAGTTACATTTTGATTTAAATATAAAAGCGAAAAATTGACCCACATTTTAGAATAACAATCCATTTAATCCCAAGAAAAAGATTTAGAGCCCGGGTCCCCACATACTGTTACTCTATGATATGTTGCATATGTATTGATATATACTAATGCATTGGTTATGAGTATCTGTGATTGAGTTGCATGGAGATATGCATTATATGTTGGATCTGATTATACTGTAGGATTGATTCCCTTACTTGTAAGGAAACTATTATTATCAGAGATTTCTGAACATGTTGTATACTACAGTAAGATGAGAATGAAATAGAGATAGATTATGATGTACTTGTGTTTTCTAATGCATTATTGACAATTATATGCTAAACAAGTACAGAAAGATAGAAATATTGTAGAACTTGTGCCAGAAATGGTAAGATTCAGATCAGAGTTGACTGATTAGTGGAGATACCACAATAAGGATTCTAGATTTAGAATTCCTTTGATATCTGTATTGTATATGACTCGATTAATACAGAAAGGAGCAGATTGCATCCTTACGTATTCAGTAGATCCACTGAAATCGAGTTTAGTATTGACAGATTGGTCAGTATTATATGAGTTGGCTGATGGTTGCCAGCTAAGATTTCAGATTTGTGGTGATCTCAGAAAGATAAACTTCAGAAATTGAATTGAGATCAGGTATTGTGTGCATAGTAGATTTAGTACAGAATGGTATTGACTATACAGAATGATACAAAATGAATTGAAGAATATTTGAAAGATCATATTAAATATTCTGAGAATTATGATTCTTGTATACAGAAATTGTTCAGATATGTATTTTGTTGAAACAGGTTGTATTCAGAATAGACGATATCTGATGTTAGTATACTAATTGATTTTGAGACAGTTGATATTGTGATCAGTGACTGATCAGATACCAATATCAGAAAGATCAGGAAGTCAGAAATGTTAGAATCGTCAGAGATGGATATTATATGAATTGACAGATTATTTGATATGATTGTGTTTCGAACTGCTTGAGAATTATTGCTTCTAGATCAGTATTTTATACAGATTGTATTGTTTGGGGAGCATATTATATTTGCAGATGATATATAGCAGTTGATCAGAATGGCATGAAGATCTGATTGATTTGTCAGAATTGATAGTATTGTTAGAACTTACAATCCTATATAGATTTACTAGATTAGTATAGATTATTGTTATTCTGAATCAGTATTGATACAGATTTTATGAACCGTGAGAGTATATACAGTTCAGCTTGTATCAGAAAGGAATTCGAGAATTTCAGCAGTTCAGAAACGTGATCAGAGTGGTCAGAATAGTATTTCGATAATCAGAGCAGAGTGTCGGTCAGAGAAACAGATATGTGATTTTGTGTTTTGTATTAGACTGATTGTGTTATGAAATCAGAATATGTCAGAATATTTCAGAATTGTATAATCGAATTGACATTGAGAATCAGAGCCGAATACCAGGTAGGTACTTTTCTTTATTTTTTATATATATTATTAACTGATTTGTTTGTGCCGAATAAGTTCGAATCAGATATCACAGATAGTATCAGACATGCACAATAGTGGATTCAGTTTTCATTCGGATAACAGACAGTGTTGGTATAGACAGATTAAATCAGTTATGACAAAAATTGTACTGAAATGTTGGCAGAAATCATACTGATATGTCTGAATCGCTAACAGAATAAGCAGAAAGATAGAAATCAGAAGATTATTACAGATTTTGTATATTCTGAATAGAAATGGGAGTACATTTCTATGGTTTTCGTAATGAAAGTACCGCCATTTTCTCCAGATTTAGATATGATATGATTATGATTGACATAGTACTCAATCTATATCTATCAGTTTGTACCAGACTACGTACAAACAGAACTAGATGACATAGATCGATGTCAAAGAAATGTTCAGATGGAACAGAAAATTTAAGTAGACTATATCAGATTGTGATTTTGATTAAGTTTGCAATTATGGCAGATCATACTATAAGTTATCTTGCAGATTATTCACCGATTGACAGACAGTCAGAGTATACTATCCAGATATTGGAAGATATCCAGAGAACTGTAATGCTGGATGTTAGCACTAGATGATATGATATATTGTCATTGTGTGAATTATTGTATAATTATAGCTATCAGATTATCAGATGGGTAATGAGATAGATTCAGACAAGATATTATACAGTGAATACTACAGAATTCTTTTGCAGAGAAGGCAGAAAAGAATGAATATATATCAGATTTGACATATTTAAGATGCCAACGTCGGATGATGACGGTTGGTAGGGGAATGATATCCTTGACTTGGGATTAACAGATTTGATAATAGCAGATGGTACTGATATGTGATGAGTTGTAGATTGGTCTATACGGATGTTGTATAGCCAATACTGCGAGATTGATTTTTTCACAAGAATTTGAAGAAATATTAGGACATAAAGCTTAGAGAATTCTTATTCCAGACTGGAATTAGAAATCTGAGTTTAAATTTAAACTATGTTATACATTTCTGCTAATATGTCTGAATTGATTATTTACGAGTTCGAGGACGAACTCAGATCTAAGAGGGGGAGAAATGTAATGCCCGAGATTTAATCATTATAATCAGACGAGTGATTATCGACATGATTGAGGTTATAAGAACTTAAATGACCAGGCCGTTGCATGGTTAACCAAGAAATTGGGACAGAACCTTCGGCGCTCGAGCGGTAGAAAGAGACCGCCCGAGCGCCAATGCACCATAAGGTTACCCTTTGGACAGAATGTCTCGCGCCCGAGCGGTAGTTTTTGACCGCCCGAGCGCGAGAGGAGGATAGGATGAGAATTCGGACAGTATGTTCGGCGCCCGAGCGGTACATTTCAACCGCTCGAGCGCCACCTAAGAATGGTAAAAGGTAGCCACGTTGTGGTTACATGCATGGTGAGTGTGTGTATATATATATACACGATTCTTTCCTCAGAATTTAGTAGGAAACGAGAAAAGGGAAGCACGAGAAAGTAGTGAAAAATCCTTACGCCTTTTGTGCGAAATCCGCCCGTCAGATTTTGAATCCGACTTCAGTACTGTGTTCCTATCAACGCAGGCTACAACTGGACGTAAGTTTTATTACGTTTAGACAAGATTTGAATTTATGATATTGTCAGAATTGAATATGATTCAGATATGGTGTTCCTGCTACAGTAGATATTATAGAATTGAAGTCAGATTGAAGAACAGATTGCTTATGTAATTGTTATGATTTTTGAAAGATATTGACTGAGATTCTATATCAGAATTGTGTTAGTATTCAGAGTATGAATTATATTAACACAGATTATGAAGTCCAGTATTATATTTGTGATGTTCAGATTGACGGGGTTATTCAGATTGTATTATTATGCCGTCCAAACATCAGTTGATTTAGATTTATCAGATTTCGATATGATTCAGATTGTATTGTGATATCGATGATATGAATCAGATTATATCTTGTTCAGACATTGATCAGATTATATACTGAATTGAGTATTGATCAGAACAAATTGTATATTGAGCTATTCACTGATACAGCGTATTCAATATTGTCATTTCAGATTCGAGATGGACAGATTTGAATACAGGTCTTCGTCATCGTCAGACTGGGACGACAAAGGTATAAATAAATGTTGATTCGGGATTTCATAACTCGAGTTAGGTTTGACTTGAGTTTCCCTAAATCACATACTTTATTTTATTGCATTGATATTTGCAGATTATCAGATTGATATGTTAATGTAATGACTTAGAACAGAGTTAGAGTCTGAGTCTAGGGCAGACAGCCTAGCTAGGGCAGAACAGCCGAGTCTTTCTCAGAACCGATAAGACTCTAGACTTACGGTGTATCGACGCGCTTAAATGTAGATCGACGTTTAATGTAGACACTCGATACAGCATACCGAAGTCTAAATTAGATCGGGATCCCTAGATTAGAATGAGAGATGAGACAAGTCTTAGATAGTGAGACTAGAGTTTAATTTACAGATCCGTAGTAATTATGTTTCGTAGATTACGATTCATGTTTTATTTACAGACTTGTACTGATACATGTTGTTGATGATGCTACATGTGATAAGATATAATTCATGCTTTTATATATGTTTTATATGCTTGCATGATTACATTGTTTATACTGGGATATTTATATCTCACCGGAGTTATCCGGCTGTTGTCTTGTTTTGTATGTGTGCATGACAACAGGTGGGGCAAAGATCGGGGTCCAGAAGAAGATGAGAGATCAAGATTAGAGTGGTGATTCCGGACTTGGATGTAGATAGGTTTCATTACTAGAACTTTAATAGTTGAACCTTAGATTAATTGAAAGACTGTTGTATATTATTGTACTTTATACAGATATGTATATTATGTAGATTCCATTACCTTCCGCATTTTAAAAGAAAATTTTTAGACCCTGTTTATCTTAATTGATAATTAAACCCCAAAGATGATTAAGAAGATGATTAGCGTCCGGGTCCCCACAAATTTTATTGATTGTAAACACAACAATTGATTATTATTCATCTTTTATGATATTTTATCATTGAGAATTCTCTCAAACACAAGCTTAAGTTTCGTTATAACTTTTGCGTTGTATCAAATCAAACTTATCAAAAGATTTATCTTTTGTGGCGTTTGTCAATCGAGTATCACGAGGGTTGCCAAGGGCGGGTTCTTTGGAGGTTCTCTTGAACGCGATTGTTCTTATCGTTGATTATTTGTTGCTAAACTCTTGCTAGTTTAGAGGTGAATATCACACAATACTTGAATCAAAGATCGGGAAAACACACGCGTCTTGTTATCGTAATTGAATAGAGGGTGCGATTTATTTTTAATCGTGTTTGCTATTTATTCGTGTCAAGATTCGCATCAACTTTCTATGGACTTCATTTTGGGGTTGCCTAGGACTAAGAAGGGGAGGGATTCTATTTTTGTTCTTGTGGATAGATTCTCTTAGATGGCACATTTATAGCTTGTCATAAAACCGATGTTGCTTCAAACATTGTGGATTTGTTCTTTAGAGAAGTCGTTAGGTTGCATGGCATGCCTAGGACTATAGTTTCAGGTCGCGATGTTAAATTCTTGAGTTACTTTTGGAATACTTTATGGGCTAAACTTTGCACAAAATTGTTGTTTTCTACTACTTGTCATCCTCAATCGGATGGACAAACTGAAGTTGTCAATAAAACTTTGGGAACACTTTTGCGTGATATTCTTAAAAAGAACTTGGATTGAAATTTCTATGGACTTCATTTTGGGGTTGCCTAGTTCTAAGAAGGGGAGGGATTCTATTTTTGTTGTTGTGGATAGATTCTCTTAGATGGCACATTTTATAGCTTGTCATAAAACCGATGATGCTTCAAACATTGTGGATTTGTTCTTTAGAGAAGTCGTTAGGTTGCATGGCATGCCTAAGACTATTGTTTCTGTTCACGATGTTAAATTCTTGTGTTACTTTTGGAAGACTTTATGGGCTAAACTTGGCACAAAATTGTTGGTTTCTACTACTTGTCATCCTCAAACGGATGGACAAACTGAAGTTGTCAATAGAACTTTGGGAACACATTTGCGTGCTATTCTTAAAAAGAATTTGGATTGACATTTCTATGGTCTTTATTTTGGGGTTGCCTAGGACTAAGAAGGGGAGGGATTCTATTTTTGTTGTTGTGGATAGATTCTCTAACATGGCACATTTTATAGCTTGTCATAAAACCGATGATGCTTCAAACATTGCGGATTTGTTCTTTTGAGAAGTCGTTAGGTTGCATGGCATGCCTAGGACTATTGTTTCTGGTCGCGATGTTAAATTCTTGAGTTACTTTTAGAAGACTTTATGGGCTAAACTTGGCACAAAATTGTTGTTTTCTACTACTTGTCATCCTCAAACAGATGGACAAACTGAAGTTGTCAATAGAACTTTGGGAACACTTTTGCGTGCTATTCTTAAAAAGAACTTGGATTGACATTTCTATGGACTTCATTTTGGGGTTGCCTAGGACTAAGAAGGGGAGGGATTCTATTTTTGTTGTTGTGGATAGATTCTCTAAGACGGCACATTTTATAGCTTGTCATAAAACCGATGATGCTTCAAACATTGCGGATTTGTTCTTTAGAGAAATCGTTAGATTGCATGGCATGCCTAAGACTATTGTTTCTGGTCGCGATGTTAAATTCTTGAGTTACTTTTAGATGACTTTATGGGCTAAACCGGGCACAAAATTGTTGTTTTCTACTACTTGTCATCCTCAAACGGATGGACAAACTGAAGTTGCCAATAGAACTTTGGGAACACTTTTGCGTGCTATTCTTAAAAAGAACTTGGATTGACATTTCTATGGACTTTATTTTGGGGTTGCCTAGGACTAAGAAGGGTAGGGATTCTATTTTTGTTGTTGTGGATAGATTCTCTAAGACGGCACATTTTATAGCTTGTCATAAAACTGATGATGCTTCAAACATTGCGGATTTGTTCTTTATAGAAGTCGTTAGGTTGCATGGCATGCCTAGGACTATTGTTTCTGGTCACGATGTTATATTCTTGAGCTACTTTTGGAATACTTTATGGGTTAAACTTGGCACAAAATTGTTGTTTTCTACCACTTGTCATCCTCAAACGGATGGACAAACTGAAGTTGTCAACAGAACTTTGGGAACACTTTTGCGTGCTATTCTTAAAAAGAACTTGGATTGACATTTCTATGGACTTTATTTTGGGGTTGCCTAGGACTAAGAAGGGTAGGGATTCTATTTTTGTTGTTGTGTATAGATTCTCTAAGAAGGCACATTTTATAGCTTGTCATAAAACGATGATGCTTCAAACATTGCGGATTTGTTCTTTAGAGAAGTCGTTAGGTTGCATGGCATGTGTGACACCTTGACCCGTTTTAAAAGAAATAGACTCTATAATGCGGAAGCTTAAAATAAAGACTTGGAGGAAATATGAACTTTTAAAAATTCCACAACTAAACATAACCATTTACATAGTCAAAAGTAAATCCTTTGGTCACCCAAAATTTAGAGTCAAGATACACTCCCAAAATATACCATGGTTTTTACAATCCAAACCATTTCAAAACAAAACATTATCTTCATTCTTCCTCCAAGCTTGGCACATGTCTTCCTTCTGTCTTGACACCACGTCGTATCAATCCCGTTTACCTGCATCTGCATCTCATGAACATAACTGAAATGAGTTATAAAACTAAGCAAGTAGACCTTTAAATAACAAGTACATAAA